>NC_044203.1:32274970-32574970 GCF_900880675.1 Sparus aurata
ACCACCGGGCTGCGGACCGGTACCGGTCCTGTGGTCGTTTGGTACCGGGCCGCAGAGAAAGAATAAATGCGTTATTTTATTTCCGTTATATTGACGATCATACCCGGAATGTTGTTTTATTTTGAAAACCGGATTCTCTTTTAACAACATCCGTCTGTTCCTCTTGGTGCGCTTGACACAAACCTGTTTCAGTCACGGCATACCCTAAAAAATAAGCCCTCAAGCTAGCTGAGATTAGTGGAAAACAAACGTCTTCGGAGAGCTACTTTGCAAAAAAAAAAAAAGGAAAGACCCAATGATGAGATGGAAGAAGAGGGAGATGGACAACTGTATTGAAGTTGGCTGTTAAAGTGGCTGAACTGCAGCTGTGGGGACGGCGAGTGGACAACTGCTGGAGTGACGGTGGCCTTGAAGTATGTTACCTTAGTAAGTTACTTCGGGTGTTAAATGCACTTTGTTGTATAATTATATTTCTGCGTAAAAAGTCAAACTCAAACAGTCCAGTATCACCACCAATAAATGCTTGACCCTGAAATGAAGCTCAAAGATCTGCATCATATTGCCCTCACTCTCAGATACCAGCCAACTACGATCCATGAGGTATTCCCAAAAAACCTCATAATGTTAAAGAGTGTAAGAACCAGTTCCTGGATCCATCCCTTCATCTGGATCTGCACCAACATTAACACAGTCTGTTCTGGGCTGAGACTCATCTGCCATCAAAGTTTCATATAAATCCTCTCAGTATAGTAGTCTTCATGTAATCAAACCAACCAATAAATGGACTGAGGTGAAAACATCTCCTGCTTAGTGGAGGTTATAATGCAAATGTGTTGGGCGTAGCTGGCAAACATGTTGCGTTCGAGGTCTCTCGATTTCTTTATTTCTTGTGGGTACTTTCACTAAGTTGAGTTTGAGATGAGAAACATGTGTGCGTCTGAGTCACACATCTGGGAAACCTTTAGGTCGTGAGTCGCCGTGGAAGGTGCGAGGTTGTTATTTCAAGGTTTAATTCACATGAATGGCATCTTATCGCTGCTCTGGAGTTTGAGCGGAACGGTTTGAAAGTGACGCAAAAATGAGAAAAACCAAGAAGAAGAAGAAGCAGGAAAAATCCACCATCCTTTATTTCATCGCCTCTGAACTGATGTATGAGGATGTTTTTTTGTGGTGTAACAACCTGCTGGCAGCATATTCACGTGTATTTGTACATGTGTGTGTTGAGACATGAAGTATGTACACAAGAAAACACAACACAACCTGTAGTTGCACCTGTGTGTCGTTACAGATGTGTTGTGTTTGTGGAGCATTAATAGTTCAAACCACCCTGCGGGTCTGTGTGTGCGCTCCCCTCTGTACGTGTGTGTGTTTTGGATAGTATTCCCACTCGTGTTTAACCTCTGCCTGGGTTTGGCTCTATCTCACACACACACACACACACACTTTGTCTGATTGGCCCACTGTAACGTCGCGGCTGAAGGTCAGACGAATTGACCGCTCCTGAGCTCCAGCCCGACGGTATCGACTGCGAATGAGACGCTTTCTTGATCAAAGCGATGTCTGCCCACACACACACACACACACACACACACACACACTGAGATATCCATCCAGACAGTTGGTGACATCATCAGCTGTCTCCTCACGATACAGAAGTGAAAAAAATAAATAAATAAAAAATACAGAGTCAAATATAATAAACATTCTGGAGAGCCGTGTGTGATTCCTCTCCGCTATCGTCCCCTTCAGGCTCCTCCGCTGCGGCCATTTTGCACAGCGCAGATGTTTTCAATTAATCCTGAATTCCCATTCTCCCCGTCCACCCCCCGCCATCTCCCCCGAAACCCCCCCGCGGAGTCCAGCCCCAGTAAATAAGTTCCTTTCTATTCTCTATCTCAAATGGCAGCTCACCCTTTCTCCTCTCCTTCATCATTGTCCTCCCTCCTTCCTCCCCCCCTCCCTTCCTTTATCCCCGGTTCCCCTCCCCAATCCAGGCGTCCTCCGTCCGCACGCTGCCTGTGGCAAATATGTTTTTTAACCTTGACTCGCAGGTGTCGGTGGCAGAATGGGGCATTATTTGTCACCATAAATAGCGGTTAAGCAGCGGCGGCAGCTCCGCGGGAAAAGCCCCAGCGTGCCGCATGCGAGTGCAGCCGGGGATACTTCATTAATCTTGCTGTCACTTCCATGACGCTTTTCATTAGTTATTGGGCTATCTGATCAACAGGCAGCCTCTCGACTTTTTCAAAAGCCGTCCGCCAGCAGCTGGAGCGAGGAGAGAGAGAGGAGCGGGATAATTGTGAAGAGACAGACGGGGGAGGGGGGGAGAGAGAGAGAGGGGAGAGAAATGAGAATCAAAGGAGGACTCGGATTGTCTCGGCCTGTAACAAATCACATTCTTGTGGGAGGTCAACTCATGTGACACCACTCAGAAACCAGCTGAACCCTCCGCGGAAACCTCATGTGATGCACATATTTAGCAAATGACAAATGCTGTTTAAAGGAATGCCCACGTGTCTGTGATTCACAATAATTACTTTCTTATCTAATTTAAAACGTCTCAGGACGACCTGTCAGTGGTTAAGGTCAAAGTTAAAGTTAGACGCTGACATTTTTCATAAAATCCGACCTCGTTCTCTTTCAACATTTTTTTCCAGCAATGGCTCTTCAGTGTATTTACATTCTGTGATTACCTCTCTGTAAACAGCAGTTTTCTTTGTTAATGGCGCGGTCTCGCCAAAAAGCAACCGAGGCTTTATTTGTGATTAAATATGAGTCAAACCTTCGTGTAAAAGCATAGTTACGACGAAAGAGGCACTTTTGAGATTTACCGTTGTTTCGTTTTCGGGGAAGCTAATTTTCAATGGAGTGCTACGGGCACTTTTACGCTAGCATCAAAATCTCTATTTTTAAAACACTAAGAAGGCTCGACACAACATGAAACTCTGCTCGTAGCATCACCAGGGTCTCTACACATGAACACGAGCACTGATGAGAACATTGTTTGTGTATGCAAAGTTTACATAAAAAGAAGGTTTTTGAACTACTCACCGTTGGAGCTCGATCCCCGAGAACGACCTGACAGGCAGAGAGTAATGGTGGACCTCCTACCCGCGACGGTGGCGCGCCGGAGGTGCTACTGCTAACGTGAGTTGTCCAAAAACCTTCTTTTAGTAAACTCTGTGTACACAAACAATGTTCTCAATGCTCGTGTTCATGTGTAGAGACCCTGGTGATGCTACGAGCAAAGTTTCATGTTGTGTCGAGACTTCTTACTGTTTTAAAAATAGAGATTTTGATGCTAATGTCAGAGTGCCCCTGCACTCCATTGAAAATTAACTTGCCCAAAAACTAAACTACGGTAAATCTTTTACACGGTTTGACTCATATTCAACCACAAATAAAGCCTCCGTTGCTTTTTGGCGAGAGTTTCACATTAACTGTGACTCAGTGACTTCAGCCTCACTTTATACTATCAGAGTTGTATCAAGTTGCCTCTTATGTAAACCTCCGCTGCTTCTAGACTGAGTGTTACTACCATTGTACTCAGTGTGACTGTGAAAATAAAGATTATTATTCTTCAAATTAAAAGCATTCAACCGGCTCCTGCAGAGTTACATAATGTGTCGATAAAAGCAATCTGTGATTTAGTTCCATTTTTAAATAATTATTCAGTTTCTGCAAGAATTTCATCGTATTCTCTGTTCAAAAGAAGAGAAATGGATGAAAATGGTTGAATTTGGGATGTTAAAGTGTGGTTGTGTTGTGTCGGCGTTCAGGTGTAACTCAGACAGCGAGACGAGCAGAGAGAACATCCTGTGGTTAGGGACGTACTGCAAGTTATACGAGCCCAGGTTTTCTTGTTTTCAGTATCGACTAAACTCGCTGTTCTGATGGTAAGTAGCCAAAAAATGCTGAGCAGGAAACGAACACTCAGTGTCTGTTTACTTTCATACTCTGCGGAGAATTCTGCTCGTCGAAGTTGAATTTCCAAAAAAGACCTTCAGGTTGTATGAGCGATGCACATCTGTGCCCACTGGACTCTGCGTTTTTGAATCAAATATAAAAGATGAGAAAAGAGTCAAATCTACATTTGCCTGCTGTTTACCTCCATTCTGTGAGTGAAAAAGGGTAAAAAAATATATATTCACACCTGGTGGTGAAGCAAATTTGCATCTTGGCTTTGTGTTGAGTTTATACTTTTTATACTTTACTTTTTTTTTTAATACTTCTGATATCTGTGCGTTAATGTTTTCAAAATCCCTGTCGCTAAAGGAAACGACAGCCTAGCAACCGAACTGTTGACACTGGCTAGTTAGTCCAACGCTAGCATGGTCGCTAACGGCACAGACGTAAACAAGCTAGCACTTCTACCATTCCTTTTTTCGGTGGTTTAGTGGTGATTTTATGTCTGGGCATTTACTTTCTGAGCATCATTTTGCATCTCACACCCAACAAATCCCACATAAGGAACGGTCTGACCAGCGGAGACAAAGTTTTACGTTCGTACTCGGAAAGGAATGACCCGTTTTTTTCCGTTGTCGCATTACTAAAGTACGTTTTAACGCGTCAAATCTGATTATTATATCATCAGCTGATTATTCACAGTCATCTGCATTATTGTTGTCATGTAAACACGCTCAATGTTGGGTGAATGAATTAATACACTTAAATGAAGACCTGCATCTTCTGGATAATGAAAACAGCGACATGCGCAAAAAACCTCAAAGGGGTACGTAACAAATTACTTTTTAATGGCCGTAATCTTGAAATATTACTTGTGCTAGTTACTTTCAAAGGTTTCACTACCAAACACTGGTGAGGCAGTGGTAAGAAATGCAATGTAGAGATAATTAACAGATCATTCATCCAAAAATATGCACAGAAAAAGGAAATTTTCTCCGTTTATAATCAGTTTCAAATATTGCAGGGAGTAATAGAACAAGACTGAGCTGTCTAAGATGAAGATCTGCAGGCCAACGTCGGTTTGATTGGCTTGACAGTAAACAGATTCACCAGTTGTCTTTCTGTTGAATCCTGAAGAAGCAGCTGCCCATCGACTGTTTTGCCGCGAGTATTAAACCACATTTGTTGTTCATTACAGCTTCAAGGGTAATTTACTCGATACTTGCATCAAGCTTGCGTTAGCTTTGTGCCTAATTTAGTTTCATTTTGATCTTTAGTCAACAAAGAACGCCAAAAAAGTCAAGAAGTGCAACGAGTACGAGGGAAGAGCTGGCAGAAACGGAAACATCTGTACAGATTTCATTTTGCGCGGCGTGTTTGTGTCCAGGCCTCGGCTCTTGTGCTCATGCGGCAGTTGTGAGATGAATATTTATGTCAGCTTGTCCTCGCTGACGAGTCGGTGTAATGCAACATGTTGTAATGCTACCGTAACATCCATTACCAGCACACCTCTGCGGAGCGCCGAGCTCAAACGTCGTGACAGCAGAGGGAAGACGAAAATACATCTAAAAGTAATAAGCCGAAGCGTTTCGTTTGTGTTTTTCTTGGGACGGAGGAGCGCTCGTGAGTCATTCGCCGGGAGAAATTTCATAACTGCACAAGAGGAAACCCGACACCAGATGAGAAGGTTCTGGCCCACGTCGGCCCGACCGCGAGCTCTTTCTAACGAGACCGAGCATTACGCTGACGGCTGATGACTCCGATCGAGGGTTTATGAACTGCACTGCTACATAAAGCTGCACCACGTCAAATGCGGCTTGTGTGTAACCCACCTACATGTGTGCCGACGGCGCTGCGGCCCGCGACCCTCCCACTAAGCCTTCTGGGATTGAATCTGGTTTCCCACCATTTCCTCTCCATGTGTTTTGCATCACTAAGCCAATAGCGAGGGAGGCTGCAGATAAACCGCTCGTACCTGTAGGGGAGAACTTTGGCTAAACAAAGGGACTCGGAGGAGCTTTTATTCTGAAATCTGATACACAGACGCAGAAAGAATGGGCAGTATTTTTGAAGCGGACCTGGCATGCGAGTGGAGCTCATAACTGTTTCCAGTTCCAGTGATGAGTCATCCAAAGACCTCTGTGTTGAGAATAGTTTTATTTTGCAGAGGATATCATCGATGTTACTAAGATACCGGCTGATAGTCTGAGCTTTTCTTTCCTCTCCCTGCGTGTGATGGCAGCCTGCAGCCATTACAGGAAACAAAATGACACGTGAAAAGCGCCGCAGTTACACTTCCAGTCGCTCTCAGATTGAAAACGGGGAACAGAAATGGGGTCTCCAGGTAATCAACCTGAAAATGCTGCGGCTGCATGCTCGACCGCTCGCCCAACTGTTGATCCGTCTCCCATCCTGTATTTTTTTATTTTTTTTTTTTGCCTTGCAGTTCCTCAGCAGAGAGGATCAAAGCGTCCCTGCACTGGTGTTTTTTTTTTCAACATCCAGCGCCACAAACCAGCCCGTTCCTACCCAGTGAGGTAATTGGAAACAGATAATGTACGATACCCTGTACGGGTACTGTGATTGTTAGCAGGGAGGTTTTTCAGAGCAGGAACAGAATAATGATTGCAGAGCCGTTTAAAGCGAGTCGGACCGCTGAGGACTGTCTGTTGTATGTCTGTGATACTTTATTAAACATCCTATTACCTTCTCCTCCTTGTTGCCCACCTCCTTCCCTCCCGTCTGTCCTTCTTTCTTTCTTTGGAGTCTAGTTTGAAGGTTTTTCATCAATTTTAGCTTTAGTGTTGGTCATTGTTGTCGCCCTCCCGGTGCCGCCATGTTGAAAAAACACAGCGAAAGCGCCCCTATGGAAGATGAGGGGCACTTTCCTCTAGTTTGCCCTTTCAGTGGACAAAATGTGCTGAAGCCCAGAGCACTTCACCGTGATGAGTCTGCTGTGAGGGCACTTGATCTGCTATTGAAACTGTTTCAACATAAATGCATCACGACTTTCTGCACCACTGCATACGGCCGGTGCCCCTGGCCCTCAAACTTCCTGACTCCACCACTGCTTCTGTGCATCCTCTGCTTCGTTCAGGGATCTGAGTACATGTAGAAAAAAACAAAACAGAGAAAGACAGAAAAGAAAACAGGGCGTTCAGTCTCGGGTTGTGCTTCCCCTCGTTAAAGGGCTAAGCTACACAGCACTGGTTAAGACAGATGGTGGTTTTGTTAAAGTGAAAACATCCTGTTTTGGCTCACTTTGGGACACTTCCCAGGCCCGACACCAGAATAAACTCTTACCATTATTATACCACTGACCACTGTTTGGCACAGCGTCTTAGCATCTGTTAGCATGAAACCCCACCAGATTTCTTCTGACAAGTGGTAGGGACATTTCCTGAGCCATGTTTGTGGCGACACGACAAACAACAAACAAGAAGGAAAAACACGAGGTGTTCCCAAACCGAGTGGGTTTTGTGGCTCAATCTAACCCGACCACAAGCACAGGAGTTGTCACAACATAAAATTAGAAACTCTAACCAGAGGAAACTTGAAATGTTTGAATGTTTGAATCTCGTTCCCAGCTCGTCAAATGCTGATGTTCTGGGACGGCAGCCGACCTGACCGACAATCCCAGAGCGTTGAGACGAAGCAGAAACAAATCAGCTTTCTTACAAAGTTGCATCATAAAGAAACGTAAAGATCCAACATTTCTGTGCTTTACTGAAACGTACATTGTCAACCTTTAATTCTGGAGATTGGTTTGCTTTGAATAACCGAAACAGTTACCTTTAAATGGAGCTTTAGTTGCCACAATGAAAACAAAAACATTGTTAACCGCTGTTTCGCAGAAATGATCAGAAAAGTCTTTCAATGTGTTGATAAAAACACTGAAAATGATCGTGATTTTGAAATGGAGACACTTTACAGAACCCTTCAGTACCATTATATGCACCGTATCAGAGAATTTTCCACTTTTCCACCAAAACCTTTGTGTACCCGCCAGAAAACTTTAACTTAATAAATGGATCAATTGTGGAGAAATGGGTTTTGTAGCAGGAGTAATTTGTTTTTCTGGTATTATTTTAAAACTGTAATGTTCCCCAGAACTCCGTCTGTACACTGTTCTCCATCATAACTGTCGAGAAGGAAAAATCTACAAATATCTTCCAAAACATCTTTTTAGGCCAATAACAGAGAAAGAGACTGAAGTCAAAGACACAAAGAGGCAACCAGCGTAACACTGTCGCTGGCCTCCACGCTGCTTAACCGCCGCCTGTTTTCCAACATGTTCATAACATCAGTCACGACTGTCGCGCCCCGGCCTCCCATTAATCATCGCCGTCTTCTGTTTGACTGCTCATATTTGTACATTTGTAAGGTTGAAGAACGTTCACATACTAATGGATTTTTTCTAAGTTAATTATCCTGCGTGGCCCGTCGTCTTCCAGGGGAGAGAACGTCTTGGCGATGCCTCGACCGGCTGCAGGACTCAGTGGAATCTGTAAACTGTGATTTCATTGTTCCGCGACATCTCTTTTATGTCGGTCCGTCCTGGGAGAGGAATCCCTCCCCTGTGGCTCTTACTGAGGTTTCTTCCATCTTTTTTTTTATCTCGCCCTGTTAAAAGTTATTTTTGGCGCCTAAATGGCAAGTTTTTCCTCGCTTGAATCGTCGGTCTAAGGGCAGAGGATGTCGTTCACTGTGCAGATTCTAAAGCCTACTGAGGCAAAAGCCCCTTTAAGATAGAAAAGGTGGCACATTTGCAGCAAGGTAAAGGCGGCAATGTGGCGTCTTGTCTTTCTAAAAGGGAGGTGTAATATTCCTTAACTTCCAAAAAGCCGCCACTGGGGTAGGCATAAATATGTTATGTGACGTGAAGCACGAAGTTGGGCGTGAACAGTGAAGCAGGTCAAATTTGTCTTCAAAATAAGAGCTTCACATTGCACCCCATTGGAGTTTAGAGCTGGGTTCTTAGCGGGGGGCTTTTAATTTGAAAGTAGCGACCGTTAGTAGCTTGCCGCTACGACAACAAGCGGACAACGAAGACAGCTACAGAGACCGAGGAGACGCTAGCATCTCCTGGATCTCAGCGGCTGTCCAGTTGCTCATCTTGAAGTCCACGGATGAAGTGGTGGACTGACTGCTGTGATCAGCTGTTTCCTGGTTTTAAAACTCCCCTGCTGTGGGTCGCACAACAGTGCAGGTCATCGACACCTCCGCCCACCTCACGCAAAACAGACCCTCAGTTTACCGCCTTCTGTCTAAATCCGCGAACCTAGCCACAAAAAGGACGGCCAAATTGGCGGCTTGCCTCCCAGTATAAAAACAGCTAGTGTGACTGTGATTTTGGGCTGTGTATATAAACCTGATTTGATTTCGTTTGATTCGCCAAAATGAAAATAGAGAAAATGCATCAACTAGCAATGAGAACGGAGTCAATCGCCAACTTTGAGCTGGTTAATTTTGAGTTAAAAACTGTGTACGCGCTACCTTTGGTGTAAAAATGGCATTAGTAATTTCACTACACTGCACATCCATACACATCTTCAGCTCACACCTTTGTACGACTTCTGTCAGCCCCGTTTACGTCGCTGACAGCTCCTGGTGTCGTCCCGGTGTAACCCGTCAGTATCAGCCTGCAGTCATCACGTCGTCAACACGGAGGACGCAGGTTCCACCCTGTGACTCGGTAATGAAATCTGGTTTTCTTGCACACATTCCATTTGTTCATTTAATTGTCCAATTATATCAGGAAGAATGACGCAGTGTCCGCGCTGATGATACAGAGCTCAAATGGAGTAAAACAGTTGAGAAGATGCTCTGAATACATAAATGAAGGAGGAAGAACTGCGGCACTGTTCCCTCGTTTCAGCTGAATGCCTTTATCAGACTGTGGGAGACTTCAATTATACTGACTGCTTTGTAAGTGAATCCTTCTTTTAAAAAGGCCTAATCTGTTCCAGAGACTCCTTGCCATTCAATATATGGGTCACTCTGCTTTAACAAGCTGCTAATCTTAAAAAAAAATTAGATTAGCCTGACTTTCAAAGGAGAGTTGTTGAGTCACATGAGTCTCACTGATGTTGGAGAGAAACTTTCAGACCCACAGCTCTGAATCTTCAGCCCAGGTGCCAGAAAAAAAAAACATGTTGGCTTGTTCCTGCAAAACACAAATGTCACAATTTGTACTTGTCATACATACAAGACATACATTTCTACAATATGTCATATCACACTTACATTACACAGGAGCAGTCATTCATTTGTGGAGGACGGTGGTGGGGTGACAGGTGAGAAGGCTGCCAAGCCAGAGACCACTGTTCAAAGCAGCGTTTCAACGTTTGTAACCGTGAAATCATTATGTGACATTTCCAGACTCGGTTGCAGCAACAGAACAGGACATGTTCAATGAGACTTTGGGACATTTCCAGATGTCTTCGTGGCAACAAAGCCAGATGTTTTTACCGAGACGTCAGAACATCTCCAGCCTTGATTGTGGAAAGAAAAAACACAATATTCTTGACAAGACGTCGAGACATTTCCAGTCATGATTGAGGCGGAAATGTCCCGTGGATCGTGTTGACTAGCCATCTTCCAGCTGTTTTTGTGACATCTAAACTTGATATTTTTGATGAGGCGTCGGGACGTTTCCAGCTGTGTTAGGGGTGTTTTTAAAATTAAAATCGAAAAAACATCTCCAGTCGTCTTTGCGGCAACAATACAGGACAGTCTGATGAGAGATTGGGGCGGTTCCAGATGTTTTTGTGGCGACAGAACCACATGTTTAGAAACTAGATGTCGGTACATCCACATCTGGATAGTTTTGATGAGACATCTGGATATTTCCAGCTAAACTTGATATTTTTGATGAGGCATCAGGACGTTTCCAGCTGTGTTTGGGGTGTTTTTAAATGAGATGTCGAAGAAAACATCTCCGCTCGTCTTTGCGGCAACAACACAGGACAGTTTTGATGAGACGTTGGGACGGTTCCAGATGTTTTTGTGCTGACAGAACCACATGTTTTGAAACCAGATGTCTGTACATCCACATCTGGATAGTTTTGATGAGACATCTGGATATTTCCAGCTGTTTAGGTGGCATCTAAACTTGATATTTTTGATGAGGCATCGGGACGTTTCCAGCGGTGTTAGGGTTTTTTTTTAAATTAAAGTCGAAGAAAACATCTCCGCTCGTCTTTGCAGTAACAATACAGGACAGTTTTGATGAGACGTTGGGACGGTTCCAGATGTTTTTGTGCTGACAGAACCACATGTTTTGAAACTAGATGTCAGTACAGCCACATCTGGATAGTTTCGATGAGACGTCAGGATGAAACACATAAAGTCGCACCTTAAAGAAATGTCAAGTTTCGACACGTTTTTTGCAGAAACACACATCGCCAGAGATTGAGCTGAAACATTTCTTGTGCTTTTAGCATGAAAATGGCTGGATTCAAGGATAAAGTGGGTGTTAGTCCTCAGAGATCCTTATCACTCAGCAACACTTGTCAGAAACGTTTATTTTATGCTATTACAATAGTGCAGAAGCCGCGGTAACCTTGATCTGAAAACATCACAGTGGCCGAGCAGAAGGCATCAGGCGAGTCATGCTCTAGCAATAAAACCAATTCCAGATTTACTCTGCAGCTTGGCTGTTGTGATTCCCTCCACCTCGATTTCCCTCTCTCTTTTCAATCTGCCTCTCCCTCTTTCTTTCCACTTTATCTGTCTTTACAGCTTGTAAAGCCTGAAACAGCCTGAAAGAGACGAGCCGGGGTATTGATCTCAGGGGGAGGGAGAATCGCTGCAGTCTAACAAACACAAATTGGTGTCAAAAGCTCATCACTCGACTAAAAAGACAAGTTTGCCTCAGATAAATGTTTACCGCCGCTCAAAGAGATCTGACGGAGGAGACGGCGCAGACAAAAGAGGTATCAAAGTTTAAAGATTATTAAGAGGGAAGAGCGCTCTGAGCCGAGATCTACACGTCAGCTCTGGTCTTTTCATCTAATCTTGAACTGTTTAATTCCTTCTCAAAGTGTTTAGACATAATACGGACATGCGAGGCCGTAATGAAGAGGCGGCTCAGTTCGGGGGCCGCGGGCTGTGAAGTCACTCTGTGTCAGGGGAGGAAAGTCAAAACAAGAGCTCCGCAATTTCTGTAAAAACATGAGAGTGACGTGATCTGATACAACAGGCGTCCAAAATGAATTTTCTTCGTCTGCACTCCGACCGCAAGCGCCCGTCACTCCCCTCCACTACAGCGGGGATTATTCACTCTCCACTCCCTTTTTGACACGAGAGCAACGGTTCAACCTCTGCCTCTTTGCCAAACCCTACACGCAAGGTTCCCAGTTCTAACAGCGTCTAATTGGATACTGATGTGTTCCTGATGGCCTCCTCCTCCGAGCGGTCCCCCCTGTTTAAAAGCCATCGCCGGCACTAAATCAGGGAAGGAGCGACGTATGCGAGAGATGGCGACCGTCTAAACCTCTGTTTTTACAAGGAACAGAAAGAGAAAGACTGCGGCGTGTTTTTTTATCAGCGCGGTCTGCTGGTTGCAACCATTGATGATGCAAAACACAAAATGATTACAATTAGGGCGTTGACACCGTTACGTTAATCAAGACAAAGTGCAGGCGCGAAGCCGCATCGAGTTGGATGAGATCTCTGCCGCGGCTGTACGTGATGAAATATTGCTGGCCGACCACGCGGCCGATCATCTGATTCTCGTTATTTTGAAAGCCAAGCGAGGTATCAGCGCTGGAATGTCATTAGCTGCACACCGGAGACCGATTTACGACCAACTGCGCCCGCCGTCGTGACATCGTCAGGTTGAGCCTGATGACTAAGACTTCTTCGTGTCATCCAAGCTGCTGAGCTTTATCCTGCTTGATCTCTGACTGGGGCTCTTTCCCCCTGTTGTTGTTGGCCACCTCAGAGCTTAATTAAACCTGCCAGGAACGGGCGTTTCTCTGGGAATAAATCAGAGGGCTCGCCGAGTAGCACACACACAGACCCGTGGCACTAAAGCCGATCCGGCGCGGCCGTATCGATTGCAGCCCGCGCGGCTCGACCGAGACTTCAGGATGTCGGGTCAATGCGGATCTGATTTGCATCACCGTCTCAGAAAACTGGGTTGGAAGCCCCCCCCCCCCAAAACCTCCAGATTCACACTTGGTGTGGCCGCTGAGTGAGTATTGAGGGCATTATGGAGGCTCGAGGAAATGACAGCTGAGACAAACCAAGACTTATCTTCACCGCTCTAAATGTTTGATTGTGTTTCCAGCCACATCAAAAACAGACCTGCAGCCAAAAATCTTAAAACTCAGCCTGTTTGTTTGGTTGCTCAGTTGGTTGGTTGTTTGCATTGTCAGTAAGCATCTCGCCAAGAGACAGTTTATCCCTTTTTATGTTTTCTTGGGAGAAGCTGCTCAGAACGATCCGCCGACTGAAGTCGTAAACCTGTTACACTCCGACGAGCTTCATCATTATATGAATACCTTTTTATAATTTGACTTATTCAGTGTCTGCGAACCACAGACACATCACACATCAAACACTTTTCACACATACCACGTCAACATATCCACAATGCATATCATTACGTTCAGATGATATTCATGTTCTGAAGGACGTCTCAAACATTTCAAACGCCAAACCACCGGACATTTGGTAAGCTGGGGTTGGTAAGATTGTAGAAACAGCAGAAACAAGATAAATTTTGTATTTAATAGAAGAAAATCCTCCCCCGTCCTTCAGGCCTCCCTCCAAGGCCACTCCTCTGAAACACACAAACACTCGCTGCCCGGCTACACTGACACAGACTGATCTGTAGCTCCTGCTGGTTAGCTGGGAGATGTGTTAGCGGCTCGTTTGCTATGCAGAAAACACCCTCTTTGCCTTTTTTGTGAAATAAATACAGAATTAAACAACTCTGTTAAATGCCACAATCATATTAATTGACCCTCTGGGGTTTGGGTTATAATTGGCCGTTTCTGACTACTTTTTATTTTACCATTATATTTCACCTTAAAAACTATTTACCTTGCCTTGTTTGGTGTCATTATTTCCAGCACAACCTCACATGTGTGACTGTTCAGTTATTTTTTCATTTTGACATACCGTATTAACACAATGGACCTAAAATCACAAAAAGACATAAAATCCGAGTAGGAAAAAGTTTGTTTTTTTACTGTGAAACCACAAATATGCTTAACAAACCATTTTTATTACTTATAATGCAAATATAAATTGTTGTTTGCTAAATTTGTGCATAAGTTTTTGAAATATACAAATTATATGTAACTATTTACATTTAAATGCAGGCAAAAGCGACTCCACTACACACTAAACACTACGTAACACACTAACTATACATTCCAAACACACTATATGTCACAAATCTCTCAACTCTCAAAACTCGCTGCCTCTGTGACCGGCACTGCTGCTTACACTTTTCCACCCCGTCCCTCCCACATCTTCCACCTGTCCCTCAGCAACCAAATCACGCGGCTTGCCATGTAATTTTGTGATTGGCTGGTGTGGTGTCTTTTTCCACCAATAGGAACGTGACGGCAACGTTAGCGAAAAAAGCATATATAATATATAATATATCGTAATTCCAGTTTTACTTGGCCTATCAACACAATTTAAAAACTGGTATATAGTTTGAAGGCTGCTCGAAGACATTAAATTGTCTTGAGCGTACCTCTGTCAGAAAAGGCTACAGAAAAGGCTACTGCTGCAGGTATGTGCTTTGTGCTAACGTTAGCCGCTGAACGAAGCCGTGTGCTGCTCTGCCGGCTCAGTTCCTCGGCTCCGGCAGCAGTGTGCTTCGTGCTACAGAGTTAGCAAGCTCGTGTACTGTGCACATTGTCCTCTTACTCATATGTAAGAACTTATGCACTAGTTTGGAAGATCAGGAAGCCACGCAGCAGCAACGTTGTGGATGGCGAGCAGAATCAAACCTCCTTGAGCAGAAATAGTTAAAAGAGAACGTTCTTTTAAATGGCAAGTTCAGCTTCAAAGCGCTGCCAGATGGCAACGAGAACAAAGTTACTTGCAGTTTCTGATGTGAACTCAGTTACCACCGGAGTACGTCGAGGCTCAAATACCACTCGCTGGCCAAGTGCACAGCTGATGCAGAGAGGCGTCCTGCTCCTCGCCAAAGGCAGACCACACAGGATAGTTTGCAACAGAGAACAACTGCTCTGAGACAAACTTTCAACAGCGGTTGCTAAATTTGAGGCTGCAGCTTGCAGGTCAAATAACACTGTAAGTGTAAAGTTGGACACCACATTGTGTCAGTATCACTCAGGACTGTAACATTCAGGTCAGTATGCACATCTGTTGCTGCTTGTTGGGTTTGAGTGTCATTTTATAGTTTCAGCATATTTTTGGAGCATGCATTTACCTTTGAGGTTGTTCAGGAGAATATTCTGGACCGTGTTTGTCATTCTTTTGGATTGTTGCGATAATAATAACCATGCATTTGCATAAAGCAAGCGTATTTGTTCACTCCCATGTTGATAAGAGTATCAAGAACTTGAAATATGTGCGATTAACCGCTGTCAATTCTGCATGTGAGCATGTAGTTCTTGCGCCACCTTCTCGCTAATAGCTTTACCCCCAACCATGTGAAAGACTCCAGTCACGCACAGTTAGTGCACATGAAGAGTTCGTGCAGACGAGGTATGTAAAACCTGAAGTTATCATTTCAAATAGGCCAAATAAAATTAGTAGACGTGCCGACTAGATTTTCTAACAAAAAAACTCTTTGTACCAATTCTAGTTTTACGTCAGGACGTGTTCCAGCTGTTTCTGTGTTGACAGATCAGGTTTGTTCACAAATGATCGCGTTCAGCTTTTATTTGCGCTCGGCGTCTCAAACTTTTTTGGAGTCAGGGATTGTATATAATTTATGTGGCGAGACATCAGCTGCTTGTTATCGTTATTAGCAGGATTATAATTAGAAACTAATTAAAAGTAGCATTAGAAACACATTGAGATCACCCTCACATCCTGTTAATGACGAGTGAGAAAAGGTCTCGGGCTGCGTGTATATTAAAGTTGGGCACAGACTTGTTTTCTCAGAGTAAGTGTCCCATTTTTCAAACTGTGGAAATCTCACCGCGGTACAAAATCCAGTGGATATTTTCCTCACCAGAAGTGCAGATCCAGGGCTTAAAAAGATCAATTTTCCTATCAAATCTGTCTTCATTAGACTTTTTTCGAGAGGCAAGAATCTCCCTGACATCAGGAATGCGCGGGCCTGAGTAAGCACTGTACTGCCTATACAAGCGTGTCATACATCCACTCGCCGTGCTCCAAAATGCGTTTGTGATCCCATCCAAAATTTTCTTGGCTGGTCAACAAAGGCTGCCTTTGTAAACCATCTGAGAAAATGTTTGCTGTATTTTCCAGCATCACTGGATTTGGTGAGCAGAGAGGAGAGAAGAGGCGCTGCAGCGGGTCGGCTCAGCTGACGTACGGAGGAGATCTGCGTGATGAATCACTCATTTCATGTCAGAAACACACGTGATAGATATATTTTCATTCTTTATTTTGGTCAATGCCTTCTTCTCCAGACAGATCTCACTGTCAGGTGCGTTATTTTATTTACAGCCGGCAGGAATCTGTATCGCTTCGTGTTAATCGTGTCGTAAACACGTCAAAGAGGAGTGATTTCTTATTTTTCCTGGATGTGTCACGAGCAATTGCTCGATTATTAATGCATGGAAATTAGTAATAAATGCGCACAGATGATCAATCCTTCAGACTACAACTAATTAATCAAAAATAACAATTACGTACGGTTTGAACGGTGGCTTCTATGGTCAAAATGTGAAAAAAGGACCAAGGCCGCGATATTTCCTTGACATTCCTAGAGTGATGTGTGTGCAGGGTTTGACAACAGAGGGCTTTTTTTAACATCCGCCTGCTGAAGCGGGGAGAGTTTCTCTGTCTTCACCTGAAATCCCAGTTCAAGAAGGGCGCGTACCAACTGGATCTTGCGGCATCGACTGGTTTGGAGGACAATCGCGGTTCAAGAGTGATGTGGAAACTGAGCGCCTGCAGTGCACAAACACTGAGAGCGGACTCAGTGGCCGACCAGAGGGAAAGCTTTGAAATGAAATACAATTGCATGTTCGTAGATTCTGGATTTCTAACGAGCGAGAGGCCGTAGATGTAAAGATTCTGGGTATATTTTTAAACATCTGGATGTAAATAATGCAAACCTGTAATCCACACGGCATTAGTATGTACAGCTGTTTCAAACTAATCATATATAACTTGATCTAAAGACGGCTGGCTGTGTCTCAGGAGGTGGAGCGGTCATCCACCCGTCCCCGGCCTCTGCAGCAGTCCACATGTCATGTCGTCCTTGGGCGCGATACTGAATGTTGTGTATTAACGGTTATCGCTCCTGATGAGCGGGTGGAGCCTCGCAGCTGCGGGGAAATGCTGACTTGTGATAAAGGAGCGCTAGATAAATACAGTCCATTTACCATTCACAGGGTCACCGGCCTTGCGCTCTGCAGGCAGATAGATGTTCTGATTTTGCCATCCGACACGATGCATTGTCCTTGAAATACTGTATGATTCTCTAAAGTGTTAGCAGTGAATACGGTGAATAATTTCATCGTTTTTGGACACAGTTTGCATTTTAAGGTGCCCTGAAATGACTGAATCCTTTTTCTCATTCGTTCCTCGTCCTTGCGTCTTCGCGGCCCGTCCTCAGCGGAGAAAAACAACCGTATCGGTCGACTGTGAACGATGAGGAGCCTTTATTTTATCCTCTACGATCATACAACGTGGTGAGACGGGCAAGATGGAGACGGATAACTTATTAAGCTTTGTTTTACTGTTTTCTATAAAGCGAGCAGCTTCGCGACACACAACTTCCTGTCTCTCACACACGACACTGAACCAGCGAATCAGGTACTTAAGTTACGTCACATGATGTCCTAAAGCTAACAAATAAGTAATATTGTCCAAACTTAACCAAACTATATGTCGAATGGCCGTGTCTTTTTGGGAGTCGCCGCAAAATCGACCTTTGCGGTCGCTCAGGTACGAGGTTGTGTTTCCCTACAACACTCTGTCTCATAGTTGTTGGTGGATATTGTTTCTGGACTTGTTTTATTTGTGTGCTTTTGTGTCCACATGTGTAACAAGTTCAAAATATCCACTGAAACCTGAAAAGACACGCTCGGAATTGACCAAACGCAGAATCTGGCCCGAGAGAAGTGCGTGTAGTGTCAGTTTTGGTCACGTTTTATCGAGGAAAAAAAAAAGAAAAAATGCCATATTGTCCTGATCTGTGTTACATCAGTCGCACATTTGAGAAGAAATTGAGTTACTTTTATGTGAAGGAATGCCTTCCAGGATCTGCACTCACAGGGCTCTCGTAGGTGTTGCGGGAGTCTAACACTTTCCTCCGCGTCCTTATTTTCACATTATCACCTGTGAGGCGGGCTGGATGTGTTTCCTCTGCCTCCGTTCATGCTTCACCGGGGACTCTACTTGTGTACTGCTTTTTATATTTTCTTCCATGGGGCTTCAGTCGTAAATTTAACACAATGTGTAACTCAATAAAAGACATAACCTCGAGGTTATTTACAGGGAGCTCCCAACCGCTATCATCTGGGCCCATAATGCACGGAAAGAATGTGCACCTTGTCACGGGATGACACCCAAAGCCCAATAAATCCTGCCGCCGCCACTGCAGCACAAGATAAATGGAAACCTCGTCCGGCCGAACTACCTGCACCCCCCCCCCCCCCTCTCCCCCTCCGCCTCCCGCCCTCCTGTCCACCAGCAGTCACTGTCAAGGTTACCCAGAGCGATGCACTTAGTGAGGGATCAGCACTCTTTATTTTCCATCATCGCAGGCAGTCCTGAGCCCCGTTCAGCCGGAGTTGAAGGTGTCCCATCCGAAGGAGATCAGTGCCCCCCGATGGGAATCACACACGACGGGTAAAAGCATGCATCCAACTTTCACGCCATGACAGGACCAGACTTTTCCTCCAATCGTTTTTTATTCTCCGCTCTCTCCCCACTGTTTCCTTTTATTGCAAGCTAAATATTCCAAATCAGCGGGATGACAATAAATCAGCCGTCTAGGTTTCACTCATTTGTTTTTCATTCCCTCGTCACGCACAATATCTCAGACACAGATTGGAGTTTTCGTTGTACAAACACAGCTGCACTGGGAGCACAAATAATCATATTGGTTGGTTAAACCTCGGCAGACAAAGTAAACAGACCCATTTTCTTTCGGAAACCCGGGGAAGCTAAATCGCCGACTGATGGAACGGGAACATTGATTAGAATTCAAATAAATATATGAATAGTAAACACGACGGTTTGTGCGGCATCACAATGTGAGGCGGTGGAAGTTTGTCAACCGTCAGATTCGGCTGTCGTTTTTTTTTTTTTTAAAGGTGGCTGCTCGCTGTCACGTCGTCACGCAAGCACATCTGCGTACAGTCGGCGTCTTCAGTCCCTCGTGACCACATGGATGCAGAAAGTATAACATTTGCTTTTAGATAGTTGTCGACGAGGTTGCACGTTAATATGAATAGTGTTGCAACGTCGGGTTTCTGTGGCTTCAGTTTTCAGTCTCATGTTGTGACAACGCTGTGCTGTGCAAGGAAATAATCATGTTCTGGCTTGAAATACCTTCTTTGGTCGCCACAAACATGGCTGCAAATTGTCCTGTGGTCTTACTAAACATATCCAGTGGTGTCTCCAGATGTGGTCACTGGCCTGGCAACCTTCATGCCGAGCTGGAATCCACCACCGACCAAGTCAGACAAGACCTACTCATCACATCAACACTACCTGATGTCCCAGCAGGACAATGAGCCCTGACACACCGCAAACACTGCTCAGAGGAAGACAATAAAAAGGCCCGAGATGTTGACCGGGCCTCCATATTCCCCAGATCCCAAATCGATCAAGCATCTGTAAGACGTGCTGGAGCAGGTCGGATCCATTGGACCCCCCAACATACAGGACCCAGAGCATCCCTGGTGCCAGACACCACAGGACACCCTCGGTGGTCATAATGTTACGCTTGATCGGTGTCTACATTAAAGTGACTTTGAGGGGAACTTTCATTTTTTGGTTTTGACCAAAATTGGTTCGTCACCAGCGCCGGCTGTTGTCCTCGAAGTCGTTTTAACTGACAGCATTTTATTCTGGCAGGTTCTGGAAGTTTTCTGTAACTGATATCATCGATGTTATTTAAAGCTGCTACAGGGAGCTTGAGCAGTACGAGCATCTTACCTCAAACTGCAGCTTCTTTCCTCATTAATTCATCCTCAGCACTGCACCACCAAAAACTAGTTCAACTTCAGTGACAAGGAATCCAAACTAGTGACGTGCTTTAACATAACAAGTTAAAGTCTAGTAGTAAGTTTATTACCCAAATAATCTGAACAATCAAACTGTTTAAAATAGTACAACATGTCCTGTGAGTATATGTGCTTTTCTAAGATAGTAATACTGACACTTTGGGATTGCGAAAGCGTCAGTATGTGACAAGTTGGGGGGAAGAGAATGAAAATCAAATATCTCACTAACAGGAGCTTTATTTAAATTACCCGACTGTCTGACACAGAAGTTTTGACAGAGTGCTGATTTGTTGCTGCATCTTCGTGGAGAAAAGACTCATTACTGCCACCGGAGCTGCAGTAGAAGGAGCTCCTGGACTCTGTCTATCACTCCTCCTCAGATTTATGGCTGGTGGTGTTTATGGGACACATCATCATATTTTATATGATGAGGTTGGCCGGTCTCCTCTCCAGGAGAGACGTGATACCCACTGGTATCTCTTTTTTTTTTTTTTTACCTGTAAAGCCCTTACTGGAAAATTACCATAATACCTTTGAGAAGTGTTTCATCGCTCAGACGGGTTTTATCAGACGCGCTCCACTGAGGTCAGCTCCGAGCTCGCAGAAGCTGCTTTAAATTTAAGTGAACGAAATACAGCACCCTCTTAAAAATCAATACAGTTCTAGCTTTTGGACATTTTTAGAAATGTGCATGATGTACTGCATTAATGTATCTATGAAATTATCTCTCCCCAATGCGGAAATTAATGAAAAATCTTGCAGTTTTAAAGAAAATGGGGACAGAATTCTTGGATCTGGAAGTTTCGTAGAGTCCGTAAAGCAGTTTTTGCGTAATTCTGCTGACAAACCGACCAACAAACGGACACATGGCTGAATGAGTAAATGAACGAATGAAAGAGCTCGTGGAGTGTGATTTGCTGTGAACTGCGTTGCGGCTTGACGAGCCTGAAACTGGACTTGCCGGCATGTTTTTCAATGTTTTAATTTTACCTTGCAGCCCGCGGCGCTACAGTCGCACAACGCAACTGCTTTGTGTTGCTTTTCCTGCCGGATGCTTTCATCCTTCTGACATTGCAGAGAAGCTAATGTGTTCTTGTTCTAAGTGTCTGTGATCCTCGGTGGTAGAATATGTTTAAAAGCTGTTTCACTTTAATGTTTCTGTTGGGGTAATTTTAATGAAAAACATTAAAGCGCAGTTTGTTTCAGCAGAGCACAAACAAGAGAAGCCAAAGGACGGCGCTGCCATGTGATCGCATTCAAAGGTTTCATCACTCGTTGCATCTGATGCATAATGCAGAGCTTTACATAAGAGCGCAGAGAGAACAAGAGGGCTTCAGTATAAGAATGAAGCCATATGGAGCTTGTTTGGCAAAGAGGATGGACCTTGTCTATTCAGACGGTATTTTAAGCTCTGAATTGTACGACGGATTGATGCGAGGCTGCAGAGAGGCCGGCAGATTCGCGGAAAAGCTCAACAATTTGATTTCAGTTTTCATGCACGGAGTCACAACTTGCTGCTAACTACGGGGGGAACAAAGCTCTCACAGTCGGCCTCAGTTGTTCGCCGCTGGCTCCCGTCAGCGCCGCTACCTGCCAAGGCCGACTCAGCACAACTCAGGAACCGCACTGGACCCGACAGGCAAATTACCGACGCCGTAATAATGAAGGTGAAAACAAACAAGCAGCGAGTTCATTAAAAATGTTCAGTAGCTCAACAGACCCTGAAGTTTTTTTTTGTGGTCCGCCCAACAAACGGCTGCATAAAATCCACGTCATGCTGAGCAGCAGCAGCAGCAGCAGCAGCGGCGGAGGAAGTTTTCAGCAGCACACCAAGTAAAAGTTGTGCACTCAAAGCTTTACTGAATAAAACACGCAAATATATTATGTAGTCTGGTTAAATACATGTTACTGTCTCGTAAGGCATTCATACCTGAAGTCAAGCTCAGGGTTCGTACACATTTTTCAAGGTCAAATTCAAGCACTTTTCAAGCACTTTTAAGGGTAATTTTTAAGATTTTCCAGCACCTTACTGCTGGGGTAAAATACGTATCTAAAGGAATATATACTTGTGATTTTTTCTTCACTTTTTATCACAATTATGTACATTGTATCATGCTGTAAACATCTAAAATTATATTCTATAATAGCAAAAACTTCAGAAATTAATTATCCAGTCTGATCCCAATTTTGTAAAAGACACAGAGTTATAATGTCAAGCACTTTCAAGCACTTAAACTACAATCCAAGCACTTTTCAGACCTTGAAAACACAACATTGAAATTCAAGCACTTTCCAGGATTTATAGCACCCGTACGAACCCTGAAGCTATATGTTGCACGCGTCCAATGATATTCTGGGGTTGATTGGATGCCAAATTTATGGCAATATTCAAAATTTCCCCTATTAAAGTCGCTCTTTTTTTTCTCTCCAGTTAAGTAAAATGGAAAAGTACCCCAAAATTGCATTTAAAAGAGTAAATTAGTTACTCTCAACGTGTTCAACATATTAAAAACCCAAACTATATCAGCAGTGTGCTACCATCTCTATCCCTGATGTTGACCTCCAGGATTTAATTTCTAATTACTTGAGCTGCAAAATGTCATTTCAAAACAACAGCGGCTTAAAAACGTTCCACCTTTTCTGACGTAAATATGAGCAAAAAACATTCGGTCACCCGTCGTAACCTGAAGTAAAGCGTATGGAATCCAAAGATGCATTTCTGGACGTTGGTCATCTTTTCCCTGAGAGACGGCAGCGCCAGGAAAGAATATCAAAGCTGAAAATACTAGAAAATACTTTAATGTGTCCTCATCTTCTGCCTCCGGCGATTATTTCACATGAAGAGGAAAAATACACTTACAAAGAACTAAACAGATCCAGAAATACAAAGTACGTCTCGTCCAGCGGACGCTTCACGCAGAGCTTCCGAGTATTTCAGAGACGATTCCTCCATTAACGTATTGTGTCACGTATGCATTCATGTGGTACCATCTGAGCAGTGCTGCTGCTGTGATTTGCAGGTGAAAGGATGTTTTAGCATCTTTGTACGAAAAGAAAAAAAAACAACACTGTTAAAAAAAAAGCTTTCACTCCTCAACGGAACATTTTCCAAGGTTCAACCTTGAGGCTTAGACCTCGAGGTTTCATCGAAAAGACATCCGGAAATGTTCCAGTCGATCGCCGCTGCGGGCGAGAGTCCAGCCGAGCGAACGAGACGAGATAAAGATGAAGGGGGCCGACACAATCAAATTAAATAGAAATAATTTGAAAGGGGATTGTACAGCCTGGGAGCAAGGAGACCAAAGGAAGCACCGTATGTAAAGATGTTTTGTTGTCGTCCATGGGGAAGCTGATTTATCAATGAGGCCTCAATCCTGTGGAGTGGCATTAGCAGAAGCAGGAGGAACCCGCTGCTTCCTGCTCTCACGTCGTCAGAACAAGAGAGCAGAGAAAAGTAAGAATCGGGGGCAGAAGGAGAGAAAAGTGAAACCCGAAGAGGGACGAAACACCGAGGTGAATCACAGAGACAGGAAGCCTGAACGAGGCTGCTGCGACGTCGAGGTGAGACAAAAGGAAGCGGCGAGACCCGGCACAGCGCTGACACTTTTTTCAAACATCCTTTTTTTAATTTTTTTTTCCCCAGATGGCCTCGTTTTCACTTTGATGAGATCTGAACTTGCCGGCAGGGCGACAGCGAGACACCATCTTATTTCACCCTCCCGCAAAGTGATGAACACAGCATTTCCCTGAAGCCTTATCTGCAGCAACACGGTAACACGCAGGGCGCCGCTCCACTTCCATATCTGCGAACATATAACCGGAGAAATGTGACAGCGCTCGCAGAGCCGACTGTGTCGGGCGCCGTTATCACGCAAACGGGGGGGTAATGTGTTTAAACACTGCCGCTGCTTTAGCGTTGAATCCTTCCTGCTCCATCAGATGAATGTGTCATCAGGAGCCTGATAGATGAGTTAAACTCTCCTATGAATCATGCAACGGCACCAATGTGCTCCAGTTTTACATACAGGAAGGCCTGGTAACCCTTCACCTGACAAATAGGAGCTGACAACAGAGAGGCTTGTTCATTTATCAACTGCGGGAAAGTGGGGAGGAAAAAAAAAGGTGAAATCCTTTTGCATACAGATTGGAAAGCCTTATGGGGAAGTCACTCACCACAGAGCCACATCTGTGATAATCTAAATCAAATCTTAGCGGCGCAGTCAACAAGTTTCAAGCTCGGTTTATTTTCGCATCCACACCCAGCAGATGCAGAAGTAAACTTTCAACTCTTAACAGATTTGAAATTCCGTCTATCTTCAGAGGGACAATCTGACAAACTGCTGTCGGGCATCGCGCGGGGAGGAGGAGGAAAAAAAAAGGAGATCTGCTCCATTTCACATCTTATTTTCGGTAAAATGCCACTCAGAGTTTTCTCTGCTGGGTGCAAACCTAATCTCGGAGATCATCTCCCTGAGTTTGTTCCCAGAGTTTATTTATCCGGGGGAATGTCGGCTGAGCACAACGTTCCCCCTTCTCCGCTCATTTACTCGCGCGCGCTGTTTCCCAGCACGGCCGCGGTCTGCTGTTCGCTCGCTCGCTGAGCGGCTCTGATGGAGCTCTTACGAGGACGCTGCTTGTTGAGGAAGCGGGGAGGCATTATTAATTTATTTTCCCCTAACCACATTTTCCCAGTCTGTCCGGGAACTGGTGGCTCCCCAATCTCAAAACCTGATCTCTAACCTCTGCAGACGCTACGTGCACCGAATCGCATTTAGGCATAAAACAGCTCATAAATATTTTTAGCTCAGCACGCATTCACCCAAAAAAAAACAAAAAAAAAAGACTCTCCCTGTGCAGCTTCCTGTCCCTCGGTGCAAAACCTCAGGCTGTGTCGCCATTCAGAATTTGATGTAACAACATTTTGAAATCAAAATTTGCAGTAGCTGGGAAGCACTCCGCTCCGTCTGCTGATACAATACATTTAGCAGCTAGAAACGAAACATTAAACCGATTAGTTCATGATTATTAATATCTGAGGATGATGGTTTAATTATAAATTACAGCGGCTGCGTTAATGGAGGGTGTTGTTTCGCGCTGGCATATTGCATATTTTCACAGCTCCGGAGCGCCGGAGCAGAGCTGCTCTGCCTGCGTGGCCCAGATTTTTTTTTTTTTTTTTTTCCGGGGAGGACAAAAGGAGGCAACAACAGGCTCATTTCACTGCATTGCTTCAGCACTGGCACACGCTGTAGACACGCCGCGCTGCCTGCTGAGGTGGATATTGAAAAGACAATACAGAAAAGCAGACAGCCCCAATCCATTACAAGGCCTCTAGAATTACATTTTCCTCAGATACAGTAGAGCCCCGCGAGAGCCAATTCTCTGCGTTCCTGGAGATGGAAACAATTTGGCCCAGGTTGGCTAATTCTCCGAGACTATGTACTCACTGACAGCAGAGATGGTGTAACTCTGAAAAACTAAAAGGGACCCACCGAGGGGATTTTTTTTTGCAACTGAAATTTATTGGACATAACTCAAGAGCGACGCGCCACACAGACTTGAAACATCTGGGCGTGTAACCCTCTCTCGCGGCTGATGGGCGAGCTCCGACCTCGAGCCTTTTTTTTTTTTTCGTTTTTTCTCTTACGCTGACAAAGTGCTGCAGTTTTTTTTCCCGGCGTCAGCGGATTGAGCAACTAAAGCGAGAGCCTTTTGTTCAGCTTTGTTTCAGTTACACGGAGAGAAGAAGAAGAAGAAGAAGGAGAGGAAAAAAACTGAATTTGAGAACAGATGGCTCCCCCTGAGACTGGCTGAAGGGTGTGACTCAAATTAAAACGATATAATGAATTATGTGCAGTGTTTTTGATTGAATTGTGCCCCGGCGACTGTTACCAAGGCACAGAAGTAAGAGGAAAACAAGTGTTGTGAAATGAAGAGCTGTGATGTCTGTACCCGGGTAGATTTCCTTTTCTTTTTAGGGCGCTGTGGGATTTCGGCGTCCGGTATCCTTCTCATTACAACGTCGCACGGAGGATATTGGGTTCGTCAGCGTGATCCAGAGCGGTGGCGTCATCAAAATGTGCTCAAGACAAAATGTGACTCCATACCTCCACAGGTTAGATAATCCAAATGAATGTCTTATTGTATCTACAAGAACAGAACAGCGCTGAGCAACAGAGCTGCTGCTGCTAATCAGCCGTCCGGAGGGACACATTAAACTACATACATACAATCTAAAGCAATTTACTTCATTCCTCTCCTGTCGATGTATTTAATTATAGCAGCATATATATATATATATATATATAGGCCTTCACTTTAAAATCCCCACAAGAACACCTTATAGATATCTGGGGCCATTTAATCAAACCGAAAAAATGACAAACCTCGTTGTGCTCAGACGAAAAGACGCCTGAAACGAGACTGCGAGTTTACAGCCAGCTGCTCTCCGGAGGCCGCGCTACGAGCTAAATGCTAATGTTAATATGCCAATCTAAGCTGAGGATGTTAGCCACTGCAGGGGAAGCGAAATGTTCAGCATAGATTTGCAAGTTACCTCGTGCTACTTCATACTGAAAGAGGTTGAGCTCTATCGCATACTTAAAGCTCAAACTGTAGCTGATGATCAAACTGACAAAGTACCTGTGATATACAGAAAAAGTCACATGCGATTCTCAATTTTTGGGGCCGTTGCCAATATTAGTAAGTAACGAATTCCAATAATGACGTCAGCCAATTTACACTCTTTTGCAATGATCCCTGAAATGTGTTTTTTCAACTGAGGAAGAATATTTTACAGCTTACTGGTAAACTGTGTCGCCCAGTGCGGTGATTATAAATCAGGCCAAGCATCCTTTTCTGCAAAGGTTGTCGGATCAGAACATATCAGACGGTACACACCGATACTGTTAAATCTGTGATAGGCCAGTGTCAGTCGATAGAAACTGCCGACGGATATATTGATTGGGCTCTAATTTATTGCAAGAAGGGCTCGCTTGTTCACATTAAAACCAAAAAAAAGTGTACTATTCATGGGAAAGTCGAGGAATGTCTGCTTTGGTTTTATATACAATGTCCATCAGTCAGACTGCTTTCCAGAAAAACTCCAGGTGGGGGAATCAAGATTACTCTGGTCAGCCAGGTAACTTCTTCAGTAGTATTTAATAACATCTTTGAATGTTATTAAATAGCCTTAATCAATACTGAGGACATATATTCTGACATATATTCAAACTTTCCTTTTCTTTAATTGGCCAAAATAATGTGTTGTTTCCGTGTTAACTACCCAAAAATACAAAAAAAAGTGATTTACCTATTTAACACTTTGCTTATATGAATGCAAAAAGCAGTAAAACAACAAGTTAATGACAGATAGCTCTCCGCTCCTAAACACTGATGTAAGCATACAAACATAATAAGCAGGTTTATTAGCACAAAAACACGTCATACTTAGAAATGAAACGTAAAAACTAACAACGAATTTCGTCCCAACTCATCTAATAGTCGTGGAGGAAACATCATGTAGGAACCGTGAATGTCAAAGCTTTACGCCAACACGTCCGGTGGATGTCGAGACATTTTGCTGGATCAGTGAAAACTTTGACCTGCTAGATTATAAATGAGAGGATCGCCAAAGTCGTTAGGAATCATCCTCATGACGATCTATGTCGGAATATTTAAGTCTGGACCAAAATGACGGACGGACAAAAACACGCTGCCGTCCCCGGAGCTTTTACAATGACGACGACTTCGTTCACTTTTTCATATTTGACTTACCGATATGCTAATCTCTCAATTTTTTCCCACCACGCTTTCATTCCCTCAGCCGGCCTCAACCTTCCGCGGATCTGAGCCGTGATTTGCCGGTGTTGTTTTATGGATTTAAATCCGTCACTGCTGTTTCTGGTTTTTCCTGAACGGTTACAGCAACAGAAAAAAAAAAAAAAACACAGGTGCCCCCAGTTGTCATGGAGTGGTTTTTCTATCCAAACAACAGAAAGTACTCGCAGATTTGGAGCGTGACGAATTAACGACAATGCATAAAAATATATGCTCCATGCTCGACACAAAGGCCGTCCCACCAGGGGAGGATTATGTGGCGGAGACGAGGAGGAGAGTGGAAGGGGTTTTTTTTTTCTTTCCCTCTCCTAAAATAATGTGTTCTGCTGGCAGCTGGTACGTTTTAAATGTTTGGCTGGCTCCACATTTGGCGTCATTATTGATTTCTGACCACAAGGGGACAGAAAGCGGCCTCCAAAACAAATGTATTGAGTTTTTGTGGCCAAACAGTTTTTGTACTTAGACAACAAGCAGACGCGGAGCAACACGAGCGTCCCGACGGACCGTGTCTCTTTCCACCTGTTGAATGTTAGTGTAATAATCACGGGTGTTGACATAGCTGCGGTTTGCATATTTCATATTATGCTGGGAAAACATCTGTGATGTGAAGAAAAAAAAAAATCAGCGACTCAACCAGAGCGGACAAAAGCTGCAAAAAGCTGCAGCCTGGTGTTGATTCTAGCACCGCTTCCATTATTTCAGGGAGCCGTTTTTATTTCGGCGTTACCGCCACAAGCTTCATAAAAAAAACGCGGCTTTGATTTGTTTCAGCGGCTCAAAAGTTTCGCTTACCGGTGATTACTGTTGGCTGATGAACACGGGAAAACTGCAGGTTCAATTCACGCAATTATCACATCCGGTCGGGCTCTCAGAGGAGTGTGATGTTTGCATTAATCCATCTGTGTTGATATTAATCCAACATTTATGTCGCCGGGATGAGGTGTAGATTTGTAAACGGCAAAGAAATCCATTTACTTAAACCTGCGATTGATAATTGTTTTCATACTGATTTGAATGTGCTTCCCACAAACCTCATGACATCTGAAAGAAAAAAGAAAGAAGAGGCTGATGAATGCAGTTTCCTGTCAACCTAACGAAGGCGGCTGTCTCCAGTTAAAAGTGGAGATACCAGCTACTTAACCCCGTCAAGTGAAGCCGCTCAGCGAGACAAATACGCTGTTTGATCCCAATAACTCCATCAGTGTTAGTGCGTGGAAGAGGTGCGAGCAGGTAAAAAAAAAAAACGGAGCTGGAATCGTATCTGTTCCCGGCTTTGAAAGACACCGTGACGAACAGGATGGGAGATTTATATCGCTCGTCGCGGCGCTGGCGGTTTGTCTTTGATTCAGTCGTGATCTCCAGTTTTTTTGTGTCTGATCAGTCGGCACATGAAGAGCTTTGTTCTAAATTTGAGATATCTGAGATATCAGTGTAACAAAAGCAGAGATAAAAAAAAAAAAAAAGCGTCTACAGGTCTCTTCAAAGGAGAGGGGCTTCATCTTCACCATCACGGCTCATGATGGAGTCGCTTTCTTACGGCAAAGATGAGACGTAACTCAAATCCCCCTCGCTCGCCACTTTCTCCCACTTTGAGACAATTTGAGCTGTTGCTAAATTGGGCGAGTTGGCGTTCTGCGTGGAATTCAGTCCTCCGTGTCTGTTTTTTGAACCTCCCAAGTGACACACGCAGCATCCACGTGCATTATCTTTTCAAAATAAAAGCCCAAGGACGCTCTAACGGTTACAGAAGCAACAAAAACATTGCATACGACGGCAAATATCGAGATATATGCTAATATCTAATATCTACCCGAGCCTAGTTGCATCACGTAACTTAAAAACAAATCACTCTCTAAACTTGGTTAAAGTTTTACGTCCAGTAAATGACCCATCCAGCCACCCGACCACCCGCAGACTTGGACCTCTCTCACTGTACTGCTGCACCAGAGGGGGGCGCTTTAATGAGCGACTCTGGAGGATGAGCCACAGCCTCAAACTCAGAAGCACATAGCCGCCGCCCGGGCTGCTGTGTTTGATGCATTGGGAGTGAGAACCGGCTGGAAACTGTTCACAAGGTCTGCGGATTATCTTGACTAAGCGGGGCCATGAGAGACTTCGCTGTAGAGCTTTGCAAATACAATTTTTTGGGTCTTTGAGCACCACCAGCCGAGTGCCATCTAGTTCCATTATATCTGAGAAAAGGCAGAAATCTTCTCAGACCCAACATCTCCTAAAAAAACTCGCTCGCGTACAGTCTCGATGAACTGCGAGTCAATTTTTTTGGGGACGCATACTGTCCCTTTAAAGGACGAATAATGAAACATTTGTCACCAGCTGTTCTCTCGGTTTAAATGAGTGTTGATGGTGGTTCGAGCGTCACGCTGGGTCTGGAGCCGGGAAGCTTCCCAAAAGCCAGCGGAGATCACATGTTCGGAATTGAAATAAGTGGCGGCGGTGGCGACGGGGAGGGGATATGAAAGAAACTATTTCCTGCGTTCCTAAACCAGCGCTCCATTCAGCGAAAGCCCCAGGCTTGTCAAAGTGACAGCTCCATTGACGGCACACTAGTGACACATTGAACCGGGGCGAATAATAACACAGACTCAAAGTGAAAAATGAGCTGCTCCAGTTGTCCTTTGTCAGCGATGCCATTAAAATTCAGAGGAAAATAGCCGGGTGAGAGGACTTGTGAGCAATTACTCGTAACTGGAAGAGAAACGCGAGCGCTAACCTGATCTGAACCGGAGCGTTTCCGACCGCTCCACTCGTTTATCGTGATTCTTTAAATTAAAATTCATGTTTTCTTAAAGTCAGCTGACCCAGAAGAAAGGAAATCAATACAAATGTGTGTAAGACCCCGTCGCTGTGTAACTCCCCCTGCACGTTATCCATCCAGCATGTGCTCTGTGTGTTTTCTCCCCCTCTCTCTCTCTCTCTCTCTCTCTCTCTCTGGGGTCGTATCATCTCACTTGTTAAATTCCTGGCCGACTCGGGCCGCAGGTTATTTGTCATCCCTCATTTCTCCTTTGATCCCGCTGCTTTTCCGAGGCTCAGGCGATTCAAACCATCCGCGTCCCTCCTTTTGTAATTAATAACAGGTTTCTTTCTGGGGGAATACCACTCATTTGTTTTTCTCTCTCTTCTTTTCCCTTTTTTTTTTTCCTTCCCCGTAACCGTCCAACCGTGTCTGTGCGAGTCCCACAATAATTGTTTTTTTTTTTTTGCTTTTTTTTTGGGAGGCCATTGTTGGTGCGGACTAGCAGGGAAACACACTTAATTTGAGTTTGGGAGAGAGAGCGAGCAGCGGTGGAGTGGCTGTTTGTGTGTGCGTGCCAGTGGGCAGGGGAGGAATCGCTCTGCTGCTTTAACTGGCCCACCTTGGACCTCGGATGATGTCATTTCCTATTAAAATAATTGGCCTTGATAGGAAACAGGAGGGCCTTGATGCTCTCCGCGTCCAAAAATATGAAACTAATTATTATTTGGGATCAAGTAGTTGCTTGTAGGAAAATGAAAAAAAAAAAAAAGGGGGGGATATTGCTTCTTCGGGGGGTAAACTCTCTGTTGTTGCTCACTTATCTCGTCTGCTTATTGAGCAGAAAAGCAGGTTTTAATCAGGAAGGAGGTATTAATCGGAACAGAAACAGAGCTCAGAGAACACCGGGAGCAGGGAAAACATTAGCAGCAAATGTGTGTTTTGCCCGGGGAGCGTGCCAGCGCGCGCGAACCAGGACTTTAGTTTTCTCGGCGCAGCATGTGGTGTTCTGTCTTCTCCGAGCAGGAAGGAAGGAGACATTACAGCTAGATTGCAGCGGCACTTGAGTTAATCACTGTAGGCTATCGGCCGATGGAGACGAGGTCACGCTGAATGATTTATGAGCCCACTTCCAGCTGACCCCGCACTGTGTCGGAGCTGATCTGAAGGTGTGAACGGGTTAAACAAATCACGCGGGGCCTCGATCGGGGGCCAGGACTGAAAATGTCACACTCGGATTCTGAATCTTGAATCTGGAGGCTACTGCGTGTCCCCAGCACTCCGTGTTCAGAGACGTGAAACCACAAAGAAACTGGGGCAGGGCGGGAAGCTTGACGCGAGTTCACACGATTCATGAATATAAATAGCGACGACTTAAGATTTGATGATGCTCCGGCGTTATTTTTGAGGGGGGAAAACTGTTAAGTGGCCAGCAAGTGAGCAGGGACTGGATGGAACGAGCGTGACGCGGGCGTCTGGAGAGGGATTTATACTTGTGCATTAAGGGATACGGCGCCTGCAGCTACGCCATAGGCCACGTCGAAACTTTCCAGCGAGTTTCCCAAAACTGTGGAGATTCAGATGGCACTGAGCAAGCTGAAGAAAAGCTCGGTCGTCTCCCTCCGCCCGTCGCGAACGTCACACTCTGTCCTGTTGAGTAATGAAGGAAAGGTGAAGTCTTCTACAGTACGTGCAGGCGTGCAGGGTCCAAACGTTTTAATTCGTCATTTTCCCCTGTTTTAGTGCTGCTGCGGTTGATTCAGCTATGCAGTTAAATCACTTCTGTGACCGTATTGTAGCCATAATGTGGCGGTGACTGGCCCGGTGGATTCTGGAGGTTAGACTGCTGTGATTCTTGCATTAAGCACATATAAAACGCTGATTTTATGGGCACCCGAGCAGCTGAGCTGGTAGAGCACGCGACCCACATACTGAGGCTTTGTCCTCGCTGCAGACGCACAGGGTTCTTTCTCTCTCATCCTGCTTCCTGTCATCTCTAAGCTGTCCAATCCAAAAAGAAAGAAAAAAAAGATAATTTGCTCAATGGCCAGCAGGGAGCAGCTCCACTGGTTTCAAAAAGAAGTCTGATTGCATGTAAGCTTATGAGAAAATTGAGAGTTGATAGTCTCAATCACCGGTTTCAAGTCTTCAACGCAGCATGATGTTCATTTTGTAAATCACAGTTCCATTTGGAGTAAAACAGAGGTGTCATAAAACCAGGTGTGATTTAGGGTGTGGCTACCTACCTTTGGTTCTCAGCGTCATCGTTTGGGGTTTTTGGGTTTGTTGATTTCCTGTTTCATGTCGTAGTTATGACCACATGTGTCACGTTACGTTTTGTTCTTCCTCTCTTTCCCATATCGCTCCTCATTCATGTTCGTTCGGTTAATCCCTCCCTGCTCCTGTTTTCTCCTCACTCTTCGATGGTTCTTCTGCGTGTTTCCCGGGTCCTGTGTTCAAACTCGCAGATTTCTGTTTTGTTGCTTGAGTTTCGACTCCCTTTGATTTTATGGACTTCTTTGCATTTTGTGTTTTTGTATTTGGACTATGGGATTTCATTACACGGTAGCTCGCTTTTGATTTCTATCTGCCTGCTTCCACGTCTGTGTTTGGGTCGCCTTTTGTGTAACACTCAGGATATCTTCCTCATCTCCACCTTCTATGGGGTCCAGGTCAGGTCGTTCCTGGCTCTTTTTTGGTGGGTTTACACTTGGTATAAAGGCAAACAATGTGTTTTTACCTGTTCTGAACGGCCACGCTCGATGTCAGGGCAAAGAGCCGACCATCACTGAGAAAAGTGTCAGAAGTTGTTGTGTGGAAAATAATAAATAAGAGCTTTGGATCGACACTTTTTTCCCCTTGGCAAGTTTTGGGGAAATCAGTGGCCTGTCAGAGACTGAACAAGAATTAAATCTGAAGCAAACTAGATCCCTTTAGTTTGGGGTCATTCAAAAAAAAATGTTTGAAGTGACCTCTGTTCATCAACAAGGGCAGACCAACACATTCCTGCCCTTCAGCTGAAATAGAGCATTGAGACAGAAGGAATCTATTTTTAATATATTCTAGTGAAAACATGAGTGTTTGGATTCCTGCTGAGCAAACAGACGGACGGCAGGTTATTGTGCAGGAAGGACCTGATCCGTTTTAAATGATGTTTTCGTACATTTCAAGCGGTAAACATCGGTCACTGTTTGAATCCAATCTAACTGAGGCTGAACAAATAATCAAAATAATTTCACAGCTACACTTCAAGCCCACAGGGGATTCCGTGTTTTATATCGTAGAGTTCCGGTTTATGTGTTGGCCCGTGAACAACATTACATTTACAAGCTTTGATATAAAAAAAAAATCAAGCCCGGGAGTCAGACAATAACTAATCAGCATGAAAAAAAACGAGAGTTACATGAATTCAGGCCTGTCTTCTTATAAAAAGGGGTTGCCGATGATCAGTGTCAAGGGGGGTTGGAGGTTCCCACAGCAGTGAACGCACCACGGCACGAAAACAAATGTCAGCGGCTCCGCGATCCCGCGGCAGCCCGCAGCAAACGCTTCATATCAAATAACGAGCGAAAGCAGAGAAGAAGCCCTGTTAGTGTTCCTGAGCATCATTATAAAAGATGCATAAATTAAAGCAGCGGGTTCTTCATTCTTCGGCCCGGATCATTAGCAGCACTGAGAGAAGTGTGTGTGTGGCGGAGGGGGGAGTTAGATACAGAAAAATAAGACAAATTCGATGTTGCAAATATTCGTTTTGTTTCTCAGACTGTAATATTCAGACTGCAGTAATTGTATCTGCAGAAACCTCTCAGCGTCTCACCACCGAGCCTGACAACAGCTCTGCAAACACGCTGAGTGGGAGGGAGTTACATCCCGGGAGCTGCGGTCCAACAACATGAAGCCTGAGACGGATTACAAGGCAGATTCATAACCTTTTTTTTGTCGACTTCCTATAACTTTCTGAATATTAGGACACATGCAGCTCGTTAACTGTACAGTTTCAATGCAGTTAACTTTGTTTTTATTCACCCTGAACACAACATTTCACCTCAACGAACCAGAACTCTGTCAAATCAGCGCTAGTATTATTTCATCCAGGTTACTGATGTTGGCCAGGTCTGTTTACCTGCTGACCTGTTACCTTGTGACTGAGCCAGAACCGGTGTTTACCCAACGTGCAGTACTTGTGTATACCTTCACACACATCCTCGTTATATTTACCGACACGGTGTTTTAATTTATCTCCTCGACTGATGCTCTAAGTGACTTGTTTTCTCGTCCGTGGTGATTCTAGTCCTCGTCCGTCGCTGTCAGTGGAGCTATTTTCTGACATCTTACAGACTTAAACGAGTAATTGAAAAATAATCGAGTGTTGAATCTGTAATGAAAATAATTATTACTTCCAGCCGCGGTCGTGCACAGTAAAATGTTTTTTAAGCGGCGCTGTGGTTGGATCCAGCCACAAGTATGTTTTCGAACGTAGTAAAACGAACCGCAATATTTTTTATTTTTTCCATATCTGTCTTTCGAACATGGGCCTCGTCAAACTGAATCGATGTGTAATAAATGTTGCAGTCTGTAACCCAGACCAAGAAAATGATGATGCGCCACAATTGCTGAAGTATGAAGTGAACAAACAGGAAAATGTGTGTTTTGACAGTGAACAATCATCACCACTTTGATTTCACAAATCTTTCTGTTAAAATCCGAATGATTGAAATGAAAAATAAGATTTCCAAAAGCAAAAAAAAAAAACAGGGACTGCAACAGAGAAGACGTGACTGGAAACACAGAGGTTTGACGTCACAGGTGGAAAATCACTGTGTGGATGTTTTCGTGTGTGTGTGTGTGTGTGTGTACATTTACCGTAACTCGGATGGCTCCGGTACAACTCATATTTCCCCTGCTGCAAGTGAAGTCGTTCTCATTCAACCACTATAACCTTTAGATTAGTTTTCGGAGACGGTGCCCTGCCAGACGAGTGCGGTGTCACCTTGTCTTAAGCAGAAGTGAGGTGCTTGTTGTAGAGTATGATGAAGTGTACGGCAGTGAATCAGGAACCTCCTCCGTGATGTGCTATTATCACTCTCCGCGGTGTCGCCCTATTTCATTTCCACCTTACCACTGACCTTCATTTGAACAATGCATCCTGCTGACTTAAAGGTTCCTCTGTCCTTTCTGCATGGATGACGGACGCCCCCGCCCGTCCTCCGTCACCCGGCACGAGCGCCGCAACGGGCTGGATGTCTGCGTCTGCGGGTGGAGACCCGCGCCGCTGCCGATAAGGACAGTCACCGCTACACTCTTCCTCTTCTATTCCGGAAATTGACTGCAGGCTCTTCAATTATTCACACTGTTGAATAATGTCGGTCTCCAGCTTTATCTGCGCTTATCCTGACCGGTGATCCTTATCTGAAGGTTGAGTAATGCCACAGTCGATGGGGGGGGGGTGGCAGGATTTCAATAGACGGTCTCCGTCTGTGTTGCTGGATGTTCAACCTGAATAACGCCGCAATTTAGTGCAAGAACGAAGATGAGAGGTTGATAATGTTTTTCGTGTAATGAGCAACACACGGAGAGCGAGATGGCAACGCGTCAAGTCCTCCAGTTACCTGAAAACACATGTACCTGTCGGACTGGACACCTTGAAGCTCCGCTAACCGAACCATTATGTTTTTAAATGGGAAAGTTACTGGCTGCAGTGATGAGGCTGCAGATTATTATCACCCAATTCTTCAGCTTTTCAGCCTCATTTGGCTCATTGTGTTGGTTTTACAGCACAGCTTCTGTATGACTCCTTCCCACCACTCACACCAACCCCTTTTCCAGAAGCAGCAGGCAGCCAAAAAGTTTCAATAAAACTGCTGCACGCCGGCAAACGATGGACAGATCTGGCTCGGGAGTCAACATGTTCTCACACCAAAACCATCAAACACAGTAGCTTTAGTCAGAAGCTCTAAGTTTCAAAGTAGCATCAGGGTCCATGAAACTATACTCGTAACCGCTGACAACACCTCACGTTACGACTTTTGGACAACTAATGCTGTAAAAGGCATCAAAACCAGTTGGTAAGGTTTAGGAAAAGTACACAAGTTCAGTTATATGAGCGACTACGGTTATGGAGTGGCATACGTTACGTAACTTTGACTCCTGGTCACATACGGGACTCCAGCTCAAGTTTCCAGGTACCAACGCAACCTCAACGACTGTCTCCTCTCGCTCTTTATGACCCTGCGATGGAGGGAACCAGCGGGGTATCAACTGTATCCAGTGGCGGTTCTAGGGGGGGGGACCAACAGGGGCCAACTCTGAGTCCGGACCCCCGTGTGGCCCCCCCAACAGGGAGTCTGCAGGGAAAGGCGGAAATAAAGTGTCTCAGCAGTTTACTACCCAATTAAAAATGTTGAAATAGTAGACACTGTTTTAAGTCCCATTTATCCCTTGTCTGAATGAAGGATTTGTATTTTTTTCCAGGGTTGTATGTGCCCCTCTAACAAAAAAGCCCCAACCTGGCCCCCCTATTAAAACTGGTCTAGAACTGCCACTGTCTGTATTATTAATTAAAGTGTTGGGCCACTGACAGAGCTGCTCTGATTTGACAGATTGTGAGTGAGAACATGTTGAGCGCGTTGGTGGAGACCAAAACAGAGCTGAAAGCAGAGCAATCTCAGGTCTCACATCCGAAACATGACTCCATGTTAAACCTAGAGGCTGTTTGCTTTAGCATTAGCAAAAACAGCTATAAGATATAACGATTTGATGAATTATCCCCTTCCTGCTGCTCGTTTGGATCGCAGTAGCAGTTCCTTCACCCCGACCATCCCTCCACGTCCTGAAATCTCAAACAGAGAGAGAGAGGACATAAACGGAGATCTTCGTCCTGACACCCTCAGCATCACCTGCCCGTGAAACCCTGTTCGACCCCTCTAATATCTCTGCAGGAGTAAAGAGCTGCCCGTACTCGCGAAAACAAACAGTAAGACAAACTGCCAACGATGCAAACGAGTGTTTAACCCTCGTCACCGGAGAAGCATTAGAGTCTCTGTCTTTGAGTGCTGCTGCTACTTGATACTGTAGATGTCCAGTAATTCACATTAAATGGGCTGATGCCAATATTCAGAGTACATCAAGAGTGCCTGAAAACCAAACTGTCAATTTTCATTATATATTAATCATTTACTGTATCTTCTCTTTTGCATTACCAGTCCCGAACTCCTCTAGCCCATTTTAAACAAGAATATTTTAAAGTCGGGCTGCAACTAACGTGATTTTAATTGTTGACTAATCTGGCAATTATCTTCTTGATTAAACGATGAGTTGTTGTTCTTACCGTCATAGAGAAATAACAGGGTCAGGGTCCCAAAAGCCCCTTTTCCATAACCAACATGAACGGTAATGAAGTGAATATCAGCTCCGTTACCATCTTTATTGAATCACAGCTACTGGGAGAACTCAATATATTGTCCCCGACTGGTTGTTGACGTAGTAGTCGTCTTGTTTGTCATAGAATATTGGATGCTGTGGGACCAAATTAATAATTTTCTCCCATTTTCACCTGGACATCAGCAGAAACAAAAGGAGTCAAACATCGCTGCAGGCAGGAAATCCGCTGACATGGAGGTCTGTCCGATTATCTTCCCCCCATATGACTGTTCAGCAGCAGTGTGCAGACAATAATAAGAACCCACCAAAGCAGTTTTTTATACAATTACGTGCAAATATTACAGATGAGCATCCATGCTTAGTATAAAAAAGACAGGAACAGGAACATTATGAATGGGTAGAAGTGTGGTAGTAACTAACAGTGGGTTTCATTGTCGATCTGTCAGTTATTTTCTTCATCACTCGATGAGTTTTTTGATCTATAAAATCAGATCACATCCTCTAAATTCCTCAGAGATATTCAGTTTACTGTCACAGACGAGGAAAGAAACAAGGAAATATTCCCATTTAAGAAGCTGGAATCAGAGAACTTTAAATATATACTATAACCGATGAATTAGTTGCCGATTCACTGAGTAGATGACACTGAATCGTTGCAGCTCGAGGCCTCAGCGTGTTTGCTGTTGCAGGAAATAAACGTGGACCACAAAGTGCCCAACGAACAGAGTTTGTGGTGACATGTGGCAAAAGCAACGTGGAGCAGTGACGGAGTAATATAACGTGTTTCTAATAGGATACGTATTATTACAGGTCGCTGGCAGCCAATTTAACTGTGTTGGAAGCACAACGATATAAATGTTTTAGTCAATAAAGACATTAGATCGAGGAGATTCTGCACAATTCGGTCGTTCAGCTCATTAAACAGAAAGAACAAGAACCGGGGAATAATTCATTCAGATTTTGTTGGCATGGCTTGATGGCTCCCTGCCTTTGAAGCAGTCATAAAGTCCTAATGTGTTCCCATTCTTTAATGATTTATATTCCTCCAGTCCGCAAGGGTCCGGTGATCAAAAGAATCAAAAGGATTTAATCAGTGCAGGTTGTGATTATTGTCCTGTGAAGGCCGTCATCGCTCACATTCGTCAGACAAAAACATCACTTTTTTTTTCGACATATTTGCTTCTCTTCCGTGTCCCTGGGAGAGCACCTGGAGTGAAAACATCAGGAAAATGATGAAAAACAAGAAGTTTTCGATGATAGTAAAAGGTTTTATAGTCATAATAGAGACCAGATTGTGCTGAGGCTGTAGTAGCTCTCTTTAACATCTTCTATTTCATAATGCCTAGTCGACTTTCTGCAGCCGATGAGGTGAAAGTAGGACAAACGTAGTGTAACACATCACTCTGCAAAGACTCAAATGATGGCAAGTAATGTGAAATACATGAGATTTCAGAAGTAGCTCCCAATAAACTGTACACAGTGAAGTTATCAGCAGTGTTTTATATTTTATACAACAGACATTATTTATGGAATGAGGTCGTTTTCTTTTAACTCCAAGGTGATGATCTCTATTCCAAAGGTACAGACGTCATACTTATGCCACGACAAAGATATTCTGAAATAAAAATGCTAATTATGAAGATATAAAGATGAAAAATGTGTATGTATTGTTTTATTCATCTGTTATTTGTTGAATTAAATGAGTCTACAGCTCTCCGGAAACTGTTTGCTGTCAAAATAAAGTTGTACTCACTCTGTCATGTGCAAAAAAACAACAGCGATGTCTGTTTTCGCTTTGCCTGCTAGATTAATCGAAAGAAGGCGTTCACGTGATTATCTCAGGTGTTAGAAAATTGCCTTTAATCAGGCTAACATGGTTTCTGGTGTGAAAGGAGACGGGCTGAAAACCATCTCCGCGAGCGTATATCAGCGCCGGCTGACAGCGCGGAACTCCGAGCCGCTTGACTCCCCCGAGAGGTGAAAAACTGGGTGATTTATAAAGATTTCGGAGGTGCATTATCACCCAAAAAATGAGAGCCATTCTTCAACATGACAAGACAAGAAAGTGCTCGCTCTCCTCCTCACCCTGCTCAGAAGGAATGTCGACAAAGAAAGAGCAGCGCATTCCCGAGCTGTCAGCGCGCCACGAGCACCGACACACTCGTAAACAAATCATCATGTTGCGAGCGACGGACGCGCGAGTTCACGCAACGGAGAACAAAATCGTGCATTTCATCGACAACAAAAACTTTCATTGTCTGCGTAAATATCTTTCAACAAGTCCGCCGCGGAAACCTGTCATTTTCTCAAAGCGGAGAAGATTTAATTGCGGATAGAAATTAAAGAATGTAAACACATTTAATTAAACTACAGCCACAGTAAATAAACCCCGACTCTCTTCCAGGAGGAGGGATACCGATCAGGCGACAGTAAACTCGCTCAGATGGGTGGCATGACTCATAGCGCGATGATTTAATTTCGAACGGGCATTTATGAGGACAGAAAACAATCAAAGGACTCGGAGACTTCCCAGAAGCTGGAGCGAGTCCATTAGATTCAGTAGATTCTGCTCTTTGATACTGGCACCGCCCCGAGACAGACAGAGGGAGGCAGAGGCCCGGCGAAATCCCATCCTAAGCCTCATGACTAATCTCTGACAATGATCTGTTCTTTATAAGGATTACATAATGTGCCTTCATTAGTCATGTTCCATGAGCCATATGTCGAGCTAATTGACAATAATGGCAACAATCAGGATGAAGTGGAGGAGCGGAGGAGAGCGGAGCGCCGACCACGCCACATGGTTCTGTTTTGCCTCCGCTCTCGCTGTCTTTTTTCCTGCTTAAAACACAAAAAGGTCGACCTGACTTTCTGCACTGGAGAAAAAACAATTACAGCACCTCTGGGCTCCGGAGTCCAGCTCAGGATATTTATGCCCGGCTCTCTTTCCTCTCATTCACCATAGAAACCACATTCATAGCTGGAATGCTGGGAAAATGTTACGTTGTGTGCTCTACGTTAAAGTCACGTACGCGTAAGGAAACAAACTGTTACAAGTTCAACGCTTACGGATGGATCGGCAGCTGAAACGAGGATGGACAGTGGAAATGTGGAGGGACACCGCCTGTGTCTCAATTCAGGGTCTGCATCCCTCAGAGGAGCATTTGAAGGCCAATTATGTCACAACGCCGCGCGAAGGCTGTCCCAATTCGAAGTCTCCTCCAGATGCAGCCCACAAATGCTCCTTCTTTTCCCTCTTTTTGGAGGATGCACGGCTACAATCCTTCGTGTCCTCACATATCCCAAGATTCTTTGCACGCCCAAAAAATAACAAAAAAAGAGAGAAAACGGCGAAATTGCGCGGCGTAGATCGTCACTTTAGCGGGCCTGGGAGGCAGATATTGTGACGTAAGTGTTAAACATCTGGTGACGCAACCAGAAAATGCTCCAAAGGCTGACGTGGTTAACAAGGTCTCTCTGAAGGACTCGCCTTCCAAGACCGCAAAGGCCGGGTCCTTCGAAGGATGCAGCAACTGTAAAGCAACATATGTGAGCATTCAACCACTTCCAAGTTAACGTTACTAGTTTAAATACATCCAGTGTGTTTAACCTTCAGGTTTTGAATGATAACGCTCTAACATAGCCTAAGCTAACGGGTTATTGAATATGTCTTCGTAGCCTGAAATGTTGCTCAATGTACCGGATTTTTACAATCAATCAATTGTCTTTTATTTGACGATTGTAAGATTTGCAACTGCGCCACACCCTGAGTGTGATGTCAGAGGAAAATGGAGGTCTGTGATCAACTCTGAGGTATGATGTCATTCGATAAAGACACAATGGCTGTGTCCCAATTCAGGGCCTGCATCCTTCAAAGGCGAGTCCTTCAGAGAGACCTTATTAACCGCGTCAGCCGTTGTTAAATGGGACGGTCTAGACTTTGGAGCATTTCCTGGTTGCATCACGTCATGTTTTACCCTTACGTCATGATTTCTACCGCCCAGGCCCACGACGATCTACGTCACGCAATATTGCCATTTTCTCTTTGTTTGTTCTTTTTTGGGCACGCAAAGTATCTTGGGATAAGTGAGGCCACGAAGGATAGTAGCGGTGCATCCTCCAAAAAGAGGGAAAAGGAGGCCGCATTTGGAGAGGCCTTCAGATTGGGACAGCCTTCGCCCGTCGTGTGACGTAATTTGCCTTCAGATGTTCCTCCGAAGGATGCAGACCCTGAATTGAGACACAGCAACTGCCCTCAAATTCTACAAATATGATGCTTTGAGCTTGAAAAATGAGATTCAGTTCACCTATATTGTCTCGTTATCACAATAATCTCATCCTCCTGTCGTTGTAGTTTCATTGAATGTGCATTTTGCCTTTTTTTTCCGGTATTTTGTTTTACCTCCTGTTTTTTCTCCACCAGCATGACTTTTCGCTCCACACCTGTCTTGTATCTGTTTAATAAGCACAGCCCTGTTACCTGAGTTCATCCCTGCCGGCTCTCCCCTCCACACCTGCAGAGCATCTCCCTCATTAGCTCTCCCTTCTCTCCAGTGTTTGTACCTGCACCTCATCCCCTCGTTAATTTACGTTGCGTTTAAGTCCAGTCTTCTGTTCAGCCACTGTCTAGGCATCTGTGTAGTTACCCTACTCCTGCTGCTCTGTTTCCCTGATGTTCCTTCGTGTTTTCCTGCTCCTGGTATTGCCATGATCCTAATCATAACCTCATCCACTGCACTTCCTGCCCGCCGCCTCTCCGACTCGGCTCCACCTTCTCTGCTCGTAACAAATAATCATGTTCATGTTGGCAGAACGCTTGATGGCAGACGTTTCTAAAACTTGGCATAAAAAGCCCACTCACTTCATGTTTTCCCTTCATCAGTTGCTCACTTAACTTTGGGCTTTATGGTCGGATGTTTCTTGCCAAGATGCACTCTGGGATTTGTAGTTAATTTCTCCCTCAACGTTTCCTCGTGTGGACGTGAAACTTTCCAGAAGAAACAGATGTTTTCACTCGAATAGAAGTAAAGATATTGTTTTAAAATATTAATTTGGTATAAGTGAAAGTCACCCATATTAATATTACCAAAGGAAATTATACGTATGTTTATAACTGAGGTAATTGGATACATTTAGCAGAGTAAAAGTACTAAATTTGCCTCCAAAATACATACAAACATACATACATAGACAAATGTACCTCACAATTATACTTACAACTTGTGCTGTACTTGAGTAAATGTACTCAGTTACATTTCATCCCCGGTTCTGATGATTCAGCCGGGAGGGCCGTGCAGGAGCTCCAGCTGTGAGTCACAGAACATCGTCTGATGGAAAAGTGAGTAAGACTTTCACCACCAGGAACCAGGACGGAGCTCTGCACTCTTTAGTGTTTGTTTTGTTTTTTAAAGTGCATTTAATAATTGTCATCCAGTGAAATACACAGCTTTAATCCTTAATTAGTGTAATGTAAAATAGATGAACCATCACGCCCCTTTCATTTACTAAGCTTACAGCGATAATCAAGAAAATACATTTTAAAAAAAGCAATGCCGAGTTTTTCCTGGGAACGTCCATCGGGGGCGGGGGGGGGGGGGGAATTCGTGATCAACATTAAAATCAAAACAAGATGACTTTTTTTTCTTCTTTTCTTTTTCTCCCTTGTAGGAAAAAACACATCAACATTGTTTTGGAGCGGATCCGAGCGCCGAGATCTGAACGGGGAGCATGAAAGCGAAAAAGAAATTTGAATGATGGAGGTAAAAACTAATCGGGGCAGATGTACCTTCCCCCGAGGAAAACGCCTCCCCGCCTCCTCCTCGCCTCCTCGCCTCCTCCTCCTCCTCCTCCCTCCCCGTCCCCTCACCCTCCACAGATGAATGTTTCCAAAGCTGCTGGTTGGAAAGCGCTCAGCATCTTATCTGTTTTGATCATCAGATTTCTGACAGCACCCCTGATTGTAGATCACATGGCGTGTTTGCAGCTCGAGCACCTCCTCCTCCTCCACCTCCTCCTCCTCCTCCACTCTTGATTTGCCTGGCTTGCAGATTTTCCTCCATATGCAGCACTTTGTTGGATGACATGCATCTCCTGATGAATGGGCGAGACCTTTGGCCCCCGCGGAAGCGTTTGAAAAACAAGTGGAAGCCGCGAACGTTGAGTCGAGCTGCAGGCTAAACTGGTGTGCAATAACTCACCGCTGACGTACCATACGCTCCCACTAAAAAAAATACTCCCTCGCAAAGAATATAATAAATGTGATGATTATCTCCACAACGTGGGCTCTTATGCATTTTTATAAAAAATTCCATACCTTGGTTATGAAAGCACAAAACATCGCAAAGGAAAACGAACCCTGCAGTCACTCGGCTCATTTTCCCAGGTTTTTTTTTTTGCCCCCAAGGCTATAAAAATCCATCTTGGAGCATTTTCTTCTTGGTATCGTTCCAGTTAGAAACGCGCTGCCAGATTTGCTCAACCCGAACAATTAGAAGTGACCTCGAGTGAGCGCTCTGCTGGTGGTTTGGCCCCACGTTTCATCCTGGCTTTTTTTTTTCACAGCAGGCCAACGAGAGAGGTTTTTGAAGTGCCGGTACAGGGAGGCGTCCCATCACCTCAGCTCGTCTCAGCCTGAGAGGGTGACTCATGTGGAATCCATATACGCAGACGGTGTTAACCTGAACGGGTTAATGATGGTTTTCGTGCTCGAGGGGCACAAAGGCTTTGATGGACTACCTCGCCGTTTAACATCGGAGCCACCAGGAATCTATCAGGCCGGGTTCCTGTAACCTTGGAGGTATGTCGGTGACTTCAAACTGTTTTTAGAGCGAAGGCTTTGACGGATGTCCCCGCAGGAAAGAAGGGCCTCGTGAACTGTCTGTGTAATAGAAAGACGCAAATATTTTATTTTTTAATACTTGGCCAGAGAAAGGTGCAGGCAAAACGGAGAGAAGTTTAACACTGTTCGTTTGCATGTACTCCCGACATCGTAGAGATATAAATCTAGTTGAAAAACAAGTGTTTATGTCGTGTTCTTGACCTTAAAGGATCAGTTCAACAAAAAATAAAAATTCAATCTTTATCTACTCACCCCCCTGCTGATTGAAAGGCTCTTTGCTCTCAACACATTTCTGAAGCTTCACAGCTGAACAGTGTTGCAGGACTCGTGTTTAACGTAAAACAACATCCCAGAAGAAAAGCTCGTCCAGCGTAATCCAAGTCTCCTGAAGCCCAGAGATCTCAAACTGATCTAAGAGGACATTTTTTAAAACCCCTTTCTGAAGCTGAAATCTTGACCGTAGCAGTCCTGTCTGAAGTGGTTGCAGGAGCTCGACCGTGCCAGGGTGTACATAACGTCTTTTCAAATCAATTTGTGGGGGGAAAAAAAAACATAAAATGGTGATTTCAAAATGCACGTTCAACTTGTGCACCCACTTCACACAGGATGCGCGCTGACACATTTAGCTTAGCAGCCACAGTCAAGATTTTGGCTTTAAAAAAGGGTGTAAATAAAGATGTTTCAAATTACTTTAAGCTTCTGTCGACTTTGATTTCACCAGACAAGTTGTATGGAGCCAGATGGAGTCCACAGCTACTTCAGTAGTTTAGGAGAATGCTGCAGTTTAACCAAAACTCTAATTTTGTCCTCACCAAACTGGGTAACCAATTTCCACATTAAAGTGAGTTTACAGGCCTTGGGGAGTAATACTGAATACATTAAAACAAAGTAGTATTAAGCCTTTTGTGGCTCCAGAGGAAGCTGCGTGTAATCGGATAAATTGCCTCCAGTGATGTCACTCGGTGGCTCAGTTGCATTGTGGGAAACGTAGGCGCCAGGTTTTGAAACAGAAGAAGAATGCGTGGAATGAAAAAGGAGATCTCTCTGGTTCTGCTGTCCCACTCGTTCCAACAATGATAGGCCAGTGGACTGCTGTTTAAAACCTGCCGACTACATTACCCACAATGCACTGAGTCACATCACTGGAGGCAGTCTATCAGATGACGTGCAGCTTCCTCTGGGGCCCCATGAGGCGTCACACTACTTTTTCACATGTGTTTTTTACCCTTTAATAGAAAATCTCCATGTCGCTAACATGTTGACTGAACAACAAAGATAAGCACCAAACATCCAGGTAGTTTTAATATGTTATTCACTTGGTACAAAGACGTTCAGATTTACATGACGTCAGGCTCGTCTGGGACTTTGTCTGGCTTCGACAACACAGTTTGTTTTCCACCTCGTGGCCTCGCGGCGCTGTAACCCTTCAGAGGAGCTCATGCGCGGCAGAATGTGCTAATTGGGTGAAAACGTGTTGACATTTCACCAACACGTCTCTCCAGAAGCAACATGAGACGCATCCAGTCAATTACCGAGATGATGATGGAGGCATGACTCAGACGAGGTTGCACCAGGACACGGCGCCGGACAAACGCTGGCCTCCGAAACCGCCGCTTTCATTTGGAGAACATCTGCAACGTCTGCCTGCCGCGCTGCATGAAAGCTCCTGTGTTCGCTCGTGCAGCTCCCACCTTGGAAAATAAGAGCTTGGTCTCCGGCCCGCTCCTGTTCAAACATCTGTGCAGCTTTGTCCGCTTTCGGTGTTCGCTCCTGCTGCAGAGATATCCCTTCTGAAAGCACTTTCAATGAACGATGCGGGAGACGATCCGCTTTTTTTCTATTTCTGTGCAAAAAAAATAATTCCAAAGCTAAAGATAATGTGACGCCTCAGCAGCCGGGGTTACACAAATCAAGCGGGTATCTTCCAAAGTCAGACACAGTCGTTTTAGCACAGAGTTACTATCCCCCCGCCACAGCTGACGACTCGGCCTGCGGAAACAGAAAGATACATTCTCAACTCCAACTTTTGAAGATCCCCATCTGATATAAGTCAGGCTGAAGCCTTTTATTTAACTTTGGCTGAACTTTCCGATTGATTTTTTTTGCACAGAATGGGCACGGTGGATTAATTTCCCTCATCTCGTACAATAAGATCACCTCAGGAAAGGATTTATTTGCAGCCAGTGTAGGAACGATTGTGACGACTAATGACGCCTTCAGCGGGCCGATCTTTAATCTCTCGGCACAAGTGGGACATTTAATCACACAGTGTGTCGTTTCTGCCACTAGGGGGCTCCCAATCTAACCAAAAACAAGAGACGTGGGTGCCCGTGGGATCGTGGGAGTTGTTGGCATCATTGTTTTTAACAACCACCGCCGATGAAATCAATCTAAAATCTTGACGGATGAGGTAATGTTTTATTCAGGTTTGGTTTTGTCACGTTCCAACTTCCTTCCTTGTTTCCTCTGAAGTTAAAGTGACCTTTACCATGAGTAAAATCACTGATTTTTCTGGGTCTGAGCATTGTATAGAGCCAAGATCTAGTCGTTTGTTGACATTCTAATACAGGAATGTTACATATTTTAACATTACTACTACTGTATCGTGAATTCAGTCAAACGGTCCCTGAGAAATTTGCAAGTAACACAGCAGTACAGAGGAAAATAGTAGCAGCAGAGTCTCAAAAAGTAGAGACGATAATGATAAAGAGAATATTTGATGAATAAAATAACAAGCTGTGTCGCGCTGCCACTCACTGCGGCGCTGGACCTAGTATTGATCAGAACTGGATTTCATCATTCGATGTCGAGATTCAGTTCCCGTCGGTCAGTTCGGCAGGAAGAATCATTCATATCATTCCGGTACATCATTTCAATATCATTGAAAGTGCTTTCAGTTCCGGTACAACGTCATTTAGCGGTAAATCATGTAATGCACAGTTCTCAGCTCGATCGTGCTAACGGTCAACACAACTCTGTAGTTCAAGGCAAATACACAGCTGCAACTTCATGATTATGTGTACTTTTACACAACACAACAGTGGATAATGTGTATATTCACCTTGACGTTAAATTGACATGTATTGAAGGTAAGCCGAGGGTGACTGACTGACTGAACGAGAACGATGAGCTACGAACTATGTTTTTTTTTTCATGGAAACGGTTGCTATGCTTTCCTGTTTCTCATTGGCTAAAATTCGACGACAGTGATTGGCTGGCTCTCAGTCCTCTTCACCGCTCTGATAACTAAACAGTGAACAACACAGCGACTCGTCTGTGAGAACGACAGAAAAAACGAGAGAGAAGTGAAACATGAAATCAGTTCAGTTCGTTCACGTTAAAGAGTCGTTCCTTCAAACTGATTCGTTCGCAAACGATCCATCTTTAGTATGGATGTCCTGTGTCTGGTCCCTCAAAGCAGCTCACTCCCATCTTTATAAACGTGATTATGAGGAAGTGTTCAGGCAAAAATAAGATGTATAAAAAACAAACTCAATGAAAAAAGCCTTTCTGAAATGTGTTGAAAAGGAAAAAATAACCCGTTCACTTGAAAATGAACTCTGCATTCCGCTGACACTTGGAAACTCTCGGCTTCGCCCGCTTGGATTACTCACCGACCGTTATGTCGGGGATGTCCAGCCGAGGTAGGAACTGACTCACGGAGGACTTGCTGTTCCTTTGTTCACACATCCAAAAAAAGATTTTTAACACAATATCCCGAGCGACGCAGGACCTCAGGAAGCTCTCGAGTTATTCTGTATTTCTGCCTGAGACAGAAACGGGCAAACGACGTGTGCCACACCTGGCTTTCTTCAGGCTTTTGCTCATCAACACTGAAAGATCTCAAGCAGAAGTAAAGAACAACCCCTACACACACACACACACACACACACACACACACACACACATCTGTCGTGCAGTTTGATTCAATCTTCCTCAGCGGTTCTTGTGTACTTGTGCTGTTTCCACGTCGTGTTGACAGAGAGGGAGGGACAGGAAACCATCCCGCGTGCGATCCGTGAGCTGCGGCAGCTCCACCAGATATCGCGAATAATGAATAATAAATATTTGTGTCTCTGTAGCGGTTAATTAACAAATTAAGTCTTCTTGGGTTTTGGGTTTTCCCCCCGCCTGCTTTCCCTCCACACCTGCACAGCATCTCCATCGTTTGCCCAGTCCAGTTCCCAGTGGTCCTCTCAGCCAATCAGCTTCCTCCCTGCTCTCTTTGTTTCCTCCACTCATCCCCCCCCCTCACCTGCGTTTCTCCACCTGCAACTCATCTCCTCGTTAGTTCAGTTTGTATTTAAGTCCAGTCTTCGTCAAGTCATCTGTTTCCCGCCTGTCGTCTCCCGCGTCCACCTTCTTTATTTTAGGAGTAACAACGTGGCCGCAGTGTTGCCAGATATCGTGAGAGAAACAAGCAAGCGGGCCTATGAAAACAAACCCAAAACAAGCACACGCACAAATATCACCCTGAATCCAGAAATATCATCGTATTTATTACTGTTTTTATGTGTTATGATCCTTTTTTGTTTTAGTTCCAGGACTTCAAATCAATATGACATGCAATACTATAAAGAAGAGGAACACTTTAACAACAAGCCCAAAAACCTGCAACCCGCGACTACCAATATTTATAAGCGACTACAGAAAAACAAGCCCAAAGTCGCTTATAATAAGCGGACTTGGCAACTGCGTGGCCACTTTAAAATAACTGCATTGAGTTTAACTTACATTGAACTGCTCATGGGAGTTCGTTAGAGGGCTTTCCAAATTAAAAAACACATGTAAATTGAAGTTTTACTGACACTAATTCCTCACCTGACACTTTATGAACTCATGTTTGCCTCTCTGCTTTACTCTGTCTGATCTGCTATGCTATCGGACAGCTTTGCAGAAGAGTTAGATGTTTTTTGTTTTTTTTTTATTACAGTCCTGGGTCAGGCTGTATGTATACTACCAGGCATCCAAAATAGTTGTGACACCATTTTCAAGTGTTGTACTTGTGGTAATGTGAAGAAGCACATTTCGTGTGTTTTAACGTGTCATGATTTGTTGCCGGATCTGGAAGTTTGAATCCACGTTTGAAAAAAAGCCCATCAAATCTGAAAACATGTCATTCACATATTGTGATGTACAATTCACATGTGGAAATCGCATTATATACGCATTATATCGTATACGTATACGAAACAAATGTCCGATCCACATGTCGCACTATTTTTTTTTTTTCCGTATCTAACAGTTCACATGAGACATTTTCATGAGGGGACATCAACGTTTTTATCCCTCCGTATCTCAGCGGACGCGGACATGTGGCTCCTCGCATTTACTGTACGATCAACGTAATAAGACGCGAAGGCAGCCGCAAAGAGAGAAGAAGAAAAAAAACAAACGCTCTCTTTTATGTCGTCCGCTGATTTCACTACATAAATCCTCCGGCCGCCCTCTCTCATAAGAACCCCTTCACATCACAGACTCTCTCTCCTCTGCACCTAAAAGCCTCTCAGATTTCAAAGCTGATATGAATCCCACATTGCCGCACGCGTTGCATCTTCACCGCCACATCTCGGGATCCGTCCCACATCTGTCCCCTCCCTCCTTTTTCTACGCCACGCCGTCCTTGGAGAGTCTGATGGGTCCTTTAAAAACCCAATTTATCTTTATTATGCGTTCCCTGTGAACAGCCTCCAGCCTTTATTCACCAAGCCAGCGAAGAGACTGGAACTGATCTCTTCTGCTGGACGTGATCGTCTCCAAAACGTGGTCACAATTAGGAGAAAGTACAGTGTACAGCGAGCATATGTGTGTGTGTGCGTGCGTGTGTGCGTGTGTGTGTGTGGGTGGGTGTTGCTGATGTGGCTGGTAGTCTACAGGATGCAGTGTGGCAGGCTGGGGGATCGGGGGGGAAGAGGAGAAGAGGGGAGCCGGGCTGACGGTGGCGTTCATTACACGCACCGGTGCACACACATAACCCCGGCTCTCACACACACACACACACACACACACACACACACAGCCATGCATCACACACACACAAACACACACACACCTACCACACACAGGCTCTCCCGCAGGCAGAGAGGACAAACTGCCAGTGATTCACCTTCCTACCTGTCACACACCTCACACAGATGAACACGGTTACCTGCTCTTCCACCTCTCTTCCTTTCACCGGCTGCACATCTGTTCCTTCAGTAACATCAGTTCTGAGAAGAAAAAAAACACAATTCAAACAATTACTCACGTTCCCACCAAAAAACGCTTTCGCAGTGCAATTACTTAGAGTTTGTAGCAGCTTGTAAAAAAAAAAAAGGCCTTAAAACAACACAAACTTCTCTGTAACTCTGTAACAAAGAGGGGTCTGGTGGTTTTGACTCACACTTGTAAAAGTCTCCGAACGCAAACAAAACTCGAGCTGTAAAAGATTCAAGTGCATAAACACGTCCAGAGGAGGCTCTGATATGGAGGATGAATCTCATTAAAGGAGAAACACGTCAGATTCATGTTTTCACAGGGGAGACGTCCGGAGTAAACAGACGTATCACACAAAAACATGTTTGGTTTAGCTCTGAAACATGATGTCCGACACGTCAAACAATCTAAAGTTACATTTCACAATTGATGTACGGCCTGTAATGTCATGTCTTTGCTGTATGAAATCTTTATCCATACGTGAAAACGCAACATTATTTGATTTCCACGTGTTAAAATTGTTGTTCAGTGGTGACAAATCGCATTTAACGTGAAAACAAATCACATGTGAACATGAATTATGTGCAAAATTCTGATTGTCACATCTTGAAAATGTCATTCGTTTGTGAAAAAAGCAAATTCAAAGTCCAAGTGAATTGTTTATTTTGATTATTATAAAAGCAGCAGAAGTTAAAATCCAAATTCCCAAAAAACAACAATAACAGGAAAATACAAGTGAATTTTTTTTATATATATATTTTTGTCTGTTAACGATCTATGAAATGCTTTATGATCCATTTATTGAGCTATTATCAATGTTTATAATTGGTGAATAAATTCTGTGTCGATCATCTTTAAACATTATTTGGATGAACGTCATAAAGTTCAAACTGGTGTTTATAAACCTTTACAGTTGCAACATGAATCATTTCCTTGTTTGTTAAAAGTTAGATTAAAGTTTGAAAATATACTATAAATTTATAATCATTATAAAGTGTTGCCAAAAAATGTAAAGGAAGATTTGGGTTATTAATAAAAATGGAGATAAATAAATTCAGGCTTTATTTAATCTAATATACCAACAGGTTTTATACGTGATTGTAATATTAATACATAGAACATTTGATATTGAAAATACTGCTTGAGACACACAAAACTGTAGTTTATTGTGAATTCATTGATTTATTCCAAGTGTTTGTAGTGAACTGAAGTGAATCAGAATCACTTTTATCACCAAGTACGAGTGAACAAGGACACAAAAGAGAGTTAAATCAATTATACAACAAATGAATTACAAAATCAGTCAATCGATCAACCAACAAAGAAGGAGGAAAATATAAAAAGGATAAATGCTAACAAAGTAAAATGAGTCCCACAGCGGGCCAAAAGGAAAATAGTTATGTAAAAAAGTCCCAATTAAATGAATTAAATGTTAATATAAAGAGTTGTTACTGATTGGTGCTGTATCTTCTTCAGGGACTCTCGTGTGATAAGATTAAAAGCACTATTAAAGAGAGTGAAGCCTGATCCAGTCAGTAGCTGCTGATTAATTAATAAATAAATAAATAAATAAATAAGTAGAATACATTAAATCTGCTGGACGGTGGCTGTAACAACACTGGTTTCACGTCAGTGTGCAAGTGTCTTTGTTTATGACGGTTATCCTCAGTTCTAGCTGCTGTGATTCTTTTCCTCTCCATTTTTCTGCATTTTACGTCGGATCAATGATGCAGCAGCACTTTGTTTACTGTGGTGATGAAGGAGTCGTCTCGCAGCAGCAGACACGACGTGGAGACACAGAAATATGGGCTCCTTCTGCGGGAATCTACAAAAAAAACAAAAAACCTCTGACTCTGATGGAAAATCCATCGCGCGAAGGCCCCGCAGCACGCCGCCATCTTTAAAGTATTGACCGCGGGAAGGTGCGAGGAATTTTGCCGGTTTTCCATCACCGCTCGTCTCCGTCCCATTACAACAGATTCAGGTCAGGGAACTTGACGAATGATTGGCTGTGTCTCGGTGACCCCGCCGGCCCAATCAGCACGGGGGACGTGTGGATGAAATTGCAGGGCAGATAATGTTGCTGGCAGACGCGTCATTAATTACTGCCCTTCTATCAATATCTAATTATACCGGCTGTCTGGCTGAGCGAGAAGGAAGATGAACCTCGTACTGGAAGTCTTTATATTGGCAATATAGCCACCAAGCCGTGATGGCGTTCCCCCCCCCCTCCCGCCGCCTTAAAGCAGACGTTTTTTCCAGCCGGGTCGTCGCTGCCCGCAGCTCAAGCCGGATTTCATTTTAGCTGTTTAATCAGAGGCTATTTTACTCCTGGGATGCAAAGTGAACGCAATTAATTTCCATTAACCACCTGGAAGGAAAGATAAAACCTCAGCGGTGTGAGTCCGAGAACAACCGCCTCAAAATAAAGCCTCTCATTTACACCTCGGATGTGTTTTGTCTATATTAAGCTCGTTAATGTCGGGGCTTGTTTTTTAGTTTTGTTTTTTTAAATTGGATATTTCTCTCAACACAACAGATTTGTTGTCGCACACACAGTTTAGCAGGCCAGTTTACACCTGGATGTTATTTCTCCATTTATTTCTTTTTTCCGTCCGCGAGAAGACGCTGACCGCAATTTATAATACACAAGGTCCTCTTGTGACAAGCAGAACTCAATAAACTCCGCCAGATAAAGAAGAAAACGAGTCGGGGAGAGAAAATGTAGAAACTTGAGCGGAATAAGAACCAGAAGTCCTGGGCAGGTTGAGGAACACGAGCCAACCAAACCCTGTACAATTTTCTGAGCATTTAAGAATTCTACATTTTGTTTGTTTACTTGATGAACCGTTTAAATCATATTGTCTGTCATTATATTTTCCTACATTTTAGTCTTGTTCTGTGTATATATAATAGTGGAAATTAAATTTAGGGTTCTGCTTTGTCTAAAAAAAATATATAAAACTGACTCAGCAGAAGTAAAACAAACACATTTATTCCTAAAGATATTTTTGGGAGAGTTGAATCCACTTTAATTGAATTATTTATTAACATAAGAGGCAAAAATAAAGTAAATCTTACATGCTTTTTAACATACTGCAGATCATTTTGCAGAAAACACTTCAAAAAACAAATTACATTGTTTCTTTCTTATTTTTGAAGCAACACTTTCCCAGTTTTTCTGTTATTTTTCCAAGAGTTCTGGCACATATTGATCTAAAAATGCTTTTCTCCCATCGATCCATCACTTGTTGATCTATTGTTCCAAAAATGTTCAACTCAAAGGACTGTAATCAAAAAAAGATAAATCATCTTTCACCTAAAGAAAACCAGAACAAACCGTCTCCTCTCCGCGTTTTCGTTTCTCAACCCTCCATCGCTTGGAAAAAGAAAACGAAGGCCGCTCTCTCAAACGGCGCCACGAAGTCTAAATCATTCATACTGACGTCAAACTTAAAGTACTTATTTTTATCAAACGGGTTATTTATAAGGTCGATAATGCCCCAGGAATAAAACTTTTGTGCATTTCATCAATAAAACAGCTAAGAAAGATGGCAGCGCTATCTGCAAATTTTGGACCTGGAACAAAAGCGCCATTAAGGTTTTAATCAGCGTGCGGTGGGAAGAGCACAGTGCATTAGCCGAGGCATGTAGTGGGGAGCGGGCTGGTTATTTTGGCAGTTAGATCATTGTTGCATTAATGTGTTTCCCTCAAGAGGACGATGCAGCTGTCCTTGAGTAAAGCACTTTAATGCTATTGCCTCAGTAAACACTCGGCTGCTGAGCGGTCCAACGGGGGGAAAGAACTGCGGATGGATTGACCTGCTGTTCTGTTCTGTGCGGCGGAGGTGAACGTCAGGCTGCAGGATGGAAACAAACGTGAATACACCTGAATGAAATGAATACAAATCTCACAGAAGATAAAATGAGATGATCCCCGTGTTGTGGTGCTGCTCTTGAACTAATGCGAGTGTTAAACCGCTTCAAGCTAATTGACATAGTGGTGCAATCAGTGGGAGTAATATGATACCATCAGCTAACAGTGTACAGCGGGATATTATATCATGTGATTACAGACAGATAGATACATTCCTTTGTACTCTGTCAGTCCCAGAGGGAAATTGCACCGACAAAGATAATGAATAAAAACTACAAGATAGTCTAATAATGATTTTGTATTCAGTGGAAAAGAGAACAAGCTATTAATTGGCTCCAAGTCCAGTCTGCTGTGATGGAAACATCATTTGTGCAACAAGTTCAAAGGTGTAATATGCGAGAATTCTGCATTAAAATGTCCTAAAACAACTCGACATTTGTTTGATATTTGGTTGAGCTGTTCCCAACAATGTTTAAACCCAGACAAACACACAGATGTGCTGAAGGTAACGCTGCATTCCACTCTATAACCTGAGGGAGTGAAGGAGGAGGCCGGCGAATGAGACTAAACGTAACGTAAATTCACTTTGACTGAGTCACCTCAGATATATTTTCATCAGTAATGGTGGCTGGTTAATGGCGTGTTTACCACCAGCGAGGTGAGTTTGACCGCTGGTGTGTTTGTGTTTATTCCAACTCAATCACCAGATTCAGTGTTAGCAGAGTAAGTTTCTGCAGAACCGCAGATAAGTTATGTTGCAACTTTTACATTTGTTCAGGTCTTTCTTATTCCAGCTCTTTGCTTACGCTCTGGTGAGGTTCAGGCACAGAAAACACCTGGTTAGGGTGAGAAAATCATCATGTTTTGGCTTAAAATACCTGTTTTGGTCACCACAAACATGGATCACGTGGCCTGAGATCATTTTAAACATATCCAGCAGTATTGTACAAATGTCATAGCCCACAATCAACAGAACTTGATGGGACTCCGGCTGTTAATTCCTCCAGAACAAGGCTGCAGAATGGCGACCGCAGAACGAGTAACACTACTAGATGTTTTTAAGGACACCTGGAGACATTTCCAGCCTTTTTAGTGGTGTGACAGCCAGGTGTCATTCAAGGAGAGCTGCAGACATTTCCAGTGACCTGAACCAGCTATTTTTCATGGAAAGTCGGTCCATCTCCATCCTTCACTGGGCAACCAAACCAAGAGAGACATAGAAAACAACACACAGAAACATCCAGTTTGAACTTCTCTGTGGCTAAATCCTGCTAGCTGACATGCTACAGGTATAAAACAAACGCCTGTCACGCTACTTTTGCTTGACACCTGACATCGGTCCAGCTGATGTGATGTCACGTTTCCATCAGACAAAGTGGAGTGAAATAGCAGAGCAGGCCTCGACTGTCTGAAACATGAATATGGCTTCCGTTGCCTACAGTCAGACTAATGGCTTCTGTTCTCATACTCAGAATTTTTGCACCGAAATTCACCCAACATAGCGGCACGAATCCATCACAAAAGAAGCGGGGACAGACACTTCCCCTCTGACAGCAGCCTCAACAAACCAGCAAGTGATGCAGCCAAAAGTCGTGTTTCGAGACGAGATTGTGGCCGCAATTTTCTCCGACTTTCGAGGCTATCACCGATGTCATTGTCTCTTCCCGAGTACAAAAAAAGTTTCTTTCTCAGAAGTCCACGTCCCGGTCCGGGCGCAGGTGGATTAGACGGGTTGAGTGGTGACAGAAAAATGTGGAAAAAAGTAAAAAGACGATGCGTGTTTCCGTAACCAGGGTTCTCCCCAGACGGTGGAACAGCGGCGCTGCGCCGCTATACCGCTAGGTCAGCGTCGCTATACTCCGCACGTGACAGTGACGACCATCCGTCCATCCCCCGGTTGACGGCAATGAGCGTCCGTCCGTCCCCCGGCTGACGGAGTTGATGACCGTCTGTCCGTCCGTCCATGTTCCACCCCCCGGACTGACGTTGACGAACGTTCGCACCCCCCCCCCCGGACTGACGGTGCGCCGCTACACTCAAAATTTCTGGGGAGAACCCTGGTAACGTTCCTGCCAAAAGGGCCGCGGTGATTTCTGGCTGTGCTGAGAGACGGACGAGCTGGTCGTCCGGCAGCACCTGATCCGTCACCTCCCCGCTGTCTCACCCTCCTGCATCGCTTAAAAGAGCATAAAAAAACCTCCGGCAACCGCAGGTCAATTATCGTCAGCGAGCCCCCGGGCGCAGATTATTTCACAGACGACTTCTGGGAATGATAATCAATGCTTCCGGCTGTCAGCGGGAGCTACCTCGAATTATTAAAAAGACCAGGCAGAATAACTCCTGGGGGGGGGTTTTGTCGAGGAAAAAAGAAAATGTTTTGTCGTTTATTGCATCTTTCAAACGCTTCTTGTTCCGCTGCCACATCAAATCATTCTCCCTCCTGTGTACACCTGTCGTCACATCTTCCACGGGAGGCTCGTGGAAGAATGCGGTGTCAATATTCTCGTGAGCGGGAGACGTCTGCTATTATTTCCTGACACAGACAAGTTCATGCGGTGTTCTCGTAAGGACACATTTGCACAGAGCTGAGCAAAACCGTGTTAAGGTAAGATGCACTATAATAAGACCCACTTAATTGACTCCCGCGGGGGGGGAAACTGGGTCATGGTGGCAGCGAAGAACAAGAGCTGAGAGAAAATGAATGAAAATGCAATTGACGATATAAATATTTATAAGCCTCTGATGCATATAAAAGTTTGCCGTTTAAGCGGGGAAGCCTCACGGTGATGGAATCTGTCAGGCTGCAGTTTAAACATTTACATAAAATGAAAAAGGCAGAGGGAAAAATTAACTCCGACTGTTTTCATACAGAGTTCCTCCGTAAGAGCCGAGCGGTTCTTGCTTACACGAGCCGGTTTTTACTGTACGCGAAGCTCTCCTCACCGTAGATCTCCGCCGCTGGACTGTCACGGACGAGAGAGGATTAGAGAGAATTCATCGTACGCAGAACTGACTTAGACCTCGGCTGATGTTCTTGTAATTTCACGGGTGTTTTAGATCTTTTTTTTTTTTTTTTTTCTGCGTAAATGTTCCCGCGAGCTGGAGGAGAGGCAGAGCGGCGAGGTGAAATCCAGTGCCAACACGATTTTATTTCACGCTCTCTGTGATATCTGCACGTGGCAGCTATGGTGTAGTTAAGATTAGGGAAATATTGTTGTTATGGCAGTAAGCTAAGTTTGGTTCATGCTGCACTGTATTTGCACTCTAACTGTATTTTTAGTGTGCTCGTATTGCATTTCTTTTGGTCGCGGCAGTGCAACAACCAGCCAACTTTAACAGTTTGTCTTTCTTTTTTCCTGAGCTTGAAGTTTGCTGGGTGACATTTTGGTGCCTCGAACGCTGCAGGAAAAAAATGATTGCAACGTTTTCCGCAGATCATCGACGCGTTCACATGTGTACGTGTCAGAAGCTGCGCACCATATTGACAACTCGACAATACATCACGTTCACGTTATGTGTTTATAATCTGGCTGTCATGTCTGCGGATGGAGGGGGATTCAACTCGTAAGTTTTGGCATCACTGGACATTTTATCCAGTGTTGAGCGTCCAACAAGACGACATCACCAACACAACTGTTGGCTTTGGAGCCTTTAGAATTACCATAATTATGTTTAATTAGTTTTATGACAAACTGCAACTTTCTCAAGATGAAAAAAACATTTTTTTAAATTTATTTATTTATTCGGACATGTTAAAGACAAAATAAGCCAATAAAATAGGTTATTAATAATAATAATAATAATAATAATAATAATAATAATAATAATAATAATAAAAAAAGCAAAAAAGCTTTGAAAACATCAGGCATACAGCAAATCACTAAATCCCACCAGAAAAAAAGCTAACAAATATTTCATGTCCAAAAATAAAATATATATTACCCAGAAGTATTCAAGAGTTGTTTCAACTGAAAGAAAATCGTTACAACCTGAGGGTAACCAATATATTTCATAAACAACTAGTCTGAACAAACACAAAAACTTTCTAAATTCAACATCGTGTGTGTGATTCATGACATAATTTAACGGGGTTGAAAAATAACGTCTCTCAATCCAAAATACTAAATGTTTTTCACAAATAAGTTCGAGAAAATGGCAAGTTTGGTTGTTAAAAAAAAAGCTGACAGTTGTTCGGCTACCTTTTTTTCGGAGGGATTTGCCATTTCACTGCCTCCCCGTGTGCAAATGTTCCACCAAAACAAGTTCCCCCGGCACTACTTTTTCCAGGGCACCATCTGCTGCAGCCACCCAAGACCCGATTGTGATTGGCTGGAGAAAAGATGGAGCATTTCCCCCTTTCATGCAAAATTATCCAGGTTGTAGTGGAGAAAGATCCAGCTGTCATCAACTTGGTTAAACTAAAATGACTGTTTTCAGGCTGCGGGCTGTTGAAGGGCAACGTATTTTGTTGTCTTGTCTGCAGAACTTGTGAAGACGCTCATCTGATAAATCGATTAAAGTGATTCAGCGCTACCAAGAACATATCCGCCTCTCTGTTCTGCACTCGTCCACACTGCTTAAGCTGCTCTTTCCTTCAGAGCCGTCCAGATGAAGAGAGAGTCTGGAGACTTGGAGCTGACCTCACAGCCGAGAACATCGGATAAACAAAATAAAGTCAAGGATTTAAATGTGCTGCTGGTGATGCTGAGCGGCGAGGAGGGGCGGGGATCTGCGACGTGCAACAGCGTGTTTTAATCTGACTTAAATCCCCCACATCCACATTATAACCAGTAACTAATGCTGCCGATGTTTTTTTTTTTTTCTCTCCAATTATCAGAATGTGAAGGAGGGAAAGTGAGCGCTGTAGCTGCCGGCGTCTGTGCGCAGGATTAAGGGTTCATTGTATTTCCTCTCGCTGTACTGAAGGAAATGTGAGGAGCAAGAAGCAGAGGAGCGGCGTGTTCTCGGCGGCTGGATTATCTCAGCCGGCCGAGTTGTAAAAAGCACTCTGATGTGGTGTTCCTCGTGTTCCTGCAGACACTTGACCTTAGGGGGAAGAGACGCACTCGACGCCTCCAGGAATCCACTTCTTTGTCAGCCGCTCCGCCGATCTGAAAGCAATTAAACCAGTTTCACATATGCATCATATCTCTGTCACTGCATGCTGAGTGTAGCCTGATGGATTCCAGCTTCACAGTGTGAAGTTCATGAGAAGAACAGTGTAATTAGTGTTTGTCAGACGTAAAACACAAGGAAGGTTTTCAGTTTCCCGGCACAGCGCTGAACGACCCAGTGGACTGTATTTACAGTGTTACTCAATGAAGACACATTTTACCAAAGGAAATGTTTTTACTGGGAAGTTTAAAAGTAAATCTACACGGAATGTCATTTAAAATGTGCCTCAGTGTCTTAACTTTGTGTGAAATGATTAAAAAAGATTTTACTCTTGACAGTCAAACTCAAATAAGTTCACATTTGTCCTGAAGAGACAGCAAATCGTTCGGTCAGGCCGACTTCCCAGTTCAATCCTTTTGGTGGCTCCAGAGGACGCTGCACGTGATCTGATAAACTGCCTAAGGTGATGCCACAGTTGCATTGTGGGTAATGTAGGCACGAGGTTTTGAAACGTAAGAGGAACGCGTGGAATAAAGGCGATATCTCTGGTATTACTTTTTACTGTGTTATAGGAGTTCAATAAACCAGTGGACTCATTTTTGAAAATAGTGCCTACATTACCCACAATGCAACTTAGCCACTGAGTGACATCGCTAGAGGCAGTTTATCACATGACATGCAGCTTCTTCTGGAGCCACAAAAGGCTTTAAACTATTTATTTCACATACGCATTAGTACTCCAAGACCTGTGGAAAAAAAGGTGGAGTTGCCCTTTAACCAAAGTATTTGAGTTTCCTTAAAAAGTAGAAAAACAAACATGATTCGGGTCGGATTACATTTCTTTCTGAATGTATTTGATTATGCAAATGAGTATTTAGGAAACAGAGTTGTACAGAGAAAGTGTTTTCCGTGCACAAGCAATTTTAACCTCCATTACTGGGCGTGCTCCTCTCAGCTTTCTCCTCCAAATAGGTTGTTTAGTTAAAGCGGTAAATAATACTGGATTCATGTGTTGCTGTTGAACCAGGTGGAGCAAGAAAATCTGGAGAAAGATATCTGATTCTGAGTCCAAGGCCCCAACTCAAGGTGTCTGTATCTGCCTACCTGAGAATGAGATTTTTAACAATCAACTTTTTTTTTTATTTTTCATCCCAGCAAAATAATAAGAAAATGCAGGCGGATCCCTCACACACTTCTGGTGGGTCGTGTAATGATTGAGAGGCATTCTTTCTGTATAAGTCCACACATATTTTTTTTTCCCGGGTAATATAACTGTGACACCTTGTGATCCCTGTGATTGAGTTGTGGGTTATTGCTCGCTATGGCAACGTCGGGCGCACGAAGACGCAGCAGCCGGTAGCTCCGCCAAATTTCACTCCATTTTTGTTTTTTAACCATCCAATTTTTCCCGCCTTGTTGCAGAAACACGTACTGCTTGTGGGTAAAATACTGTCATCATCACTGGAGACGGAAAAAGGGTGTTTTGGATTGAGAGCAGCGGACTTTGAGAAGATCTATTACGGCCGTTTGGACCGCCCCAGGAAGAGAGTCGGAATAAGAGCCCTGCTAATCCAGGATGGTTCAGAGCTGCTCCTGGCTAATGTCCGGTCGCAGGGAAAGGAAACGGACAAAATGGGACTCAGGTTGTCGTTCCCACCGAGACCTGTCTCCACCACAACAGCTCGGATCAAGCTGGCGGACCATATTTCTGAGCCGACAGAGTGCGGGACCACAGCAGGACAAGGACAGCTGGACTCTGTGTTTGTAACATCGATGCTTTGAAGTCGCACACAGTCACAGCTGGACAGAAACTCCCAGACATCCAGCTTTTGATATGAAGATGTCGAGCACTTCATGTTGTTGCCGCTGTTTATTTTCACCCCAGGGGCGGTTCTGGGGGGGGGGGCAACAGGGGCCAGTGCCCCCGTAACTCTGAGTCTGGACCCCCCTGTGGCCCCCCTGACAGGGAGTCTGCATTAATAATACAATGACAGATTTCTTGCAATGATTTTGCTCTGAAGGGAAAGGCAGAAATAAAGTGTCTCAGCAGTTTACTACCCAATCAAAATTGTTGAAATTGTAAACACTGCTTTGTCTGAATGAGGGATTTATCTTTTTTTCCGGGTTGTATGTGCCCCCCAACAAAAAAGCCAGCCCCAACCTGGCCCCCCTATTAAAACTGGTCTAGAACCGCCACTGACTCACCCTGACGTAAATTCAAAAGATGCACTGCTTGTTTTATGTATATTATATTTTTAACTGTATGTATGTTCTGTAATCTGTGTCATATGAACGACCTTGTATCCTTGTATGCTGGTTTGCAACCCGCAGACTGGGAATCATCGTCAGGAGCCGCTGGTTGAAATCAATATGGCTACATTTAGCATTTGTTAACGACCTGCGTCTCATTTAGCCACGTTGCCATGAGCCAGATCTCAGCAGCATCAGGATATTACAGATGAATTACAAGCGAGTCTTGTGCAAAGATCAACATCTGTGTCGTTCCAGGTGGTCACTCTGTCATATCATTTGATCACAGACACACAAATTTCACCTTTTCCCCCATCATGCATCACGTTCTCCTTCTCTGCGAGGAACAGATATCGTCGAGCGGCTGGTCGGCGCTTAAAACATATTCACATGCTGCTCTTACTGTCAGTGTGTTGTTGCAGAATCAGTCGTCCTTCACAGTGACACAAAACAGGAAATAAAATGACAAAGTGTCGTGTCCGACGCTCTGAGGCTCCACACGCCTGTCGGATCTTTTCTCCATCGGTTTCGTTCTATTCAGCATAATTTCCTCTCGAAGTGAAACCGAGAAAATGTGCTTCAAACGACACTCAGCGGGGCCGTTTAATAAGTACAGTAACTGCGTGTTATCACAGTGACACGGTCACTTATTTACTGTCACATCCTCACACTCATTACTTTCCTCTCTGCATCGCTTCACCGTATACAGCCGGCGCGGCAGCTTTTTAAGGCGATTATTTATTTTCTGTTACTGGAGAAATGTTCGGTCGAGTCAGCCGACACCCTCTGAATGTCAAAGCTGCTCCGCGGGTCTGATGTACGGCAGCGCCGCGCCGACCACGCCGGCAACCTGGACTCAACACGCCCCAAGGACAAACCAGCAAGACACATAAAGCCTGCAGCATTAATTATTCAGAGTGGAGACGGTTGTCTGTGGCAGATAAATGTGTTTTACGATTCTACTCTTGCTCTTCACTGCAATTTCAGCTGCAGGGTTGGAAAAAAAGGAAAAAAAAAACGGAGCGCGGTCGTCCATTAATATGCACTTTATACCCACAAATGGACAAAAAAAACAAAAAAACAAATGCACTTCACTAAAAACTGAATGGCAACAAATACAAAGAGCAGTGAGAGAGGGAGCGAGAGAGAGGGATTGGAAAAGCCGTGTTAGCGTTCATCTGTGAATGGTACACGGCCGCCAGACAACCTTGTAAACATCCTGGTGAGTTTCATAGTTACAGTGGAATTAGAAAGGATTAGAAAGATCACCAGTTGAAGGAGTTCGATGCTTGTTTTGGTGCAGTAAAAAGACGCACGGTGAACCGAGAGGCAGCGAAGGACAAAACTCGCGCTGCTTTAATACCGTTTAGATTTCTAATGGATTTAATGTGCTGCCAGTTTTTGGTCTTATTGTTGTTTTACCTCAGATTCATTTCCTGTCTGAATAAAAAATAAGACTCGGCCGGTTACACCCCGCCTTTCCGAAACCCCGCTGTTCCGAACATAGACTTCAATTCATCGTAATGGCGAGGGTTTCCCTTTTTTTCAAAGACCCTATTGGGGAAACCCCTCCATTCCGAAACCCCCCCCCACTCCGAACTAACCCTAACCTTAACCCACTTCAGAATTGTGCGAGTGCGGCTGGAAGTGGGGATTTCAGCACCACGGATAGCGGTGTTTAATTTCGGAACAGCGGCGTTTCGGAGTGAGGGGGTTTCGCAATGGTGGGGTTTCGCAATGGAGGTGTGTCGGAAAGGAAGGCTGTCCCCGACTCGGCCACCCGTTCAATTAAAACCAAAGCTTACTGTAGCTGCTGTCAGGCTGGTTAGCTCAGTTAGCCGTGCAGTTAGCAGTCCAGTCTTGGAGCTCAGAGCGTCGGGGGAAGTGTTGACGCTGTTTACACCTGTAGCACAAAAGGCTTTGACGGGCCATGGCGACGGCCCAGCAGGGAATACTGGCGGGGAGCGGCACCAGCCCGGAGTTAGCTTCACCAAACATCTCTGCAGCACATCACATGGCTCAACTTTCACCAAGGGGGAACACATGTGGGTTGGTTGGCTGTTGGTTTGTCAGCAGGATCACACAAGAACTACTGAACTGAATTCTACCAAACTTGGAGGGAAAGTGCGCCCGGGCCTGGATAAAGACATGGATCCAGGATTTTTTTTTTTCTCCTCACTCTCTTCAACGTTGCAAGATTGGTCTTCTCAGGGAATAATCCACGAATCTTGATGAATAACATCTGGTGAATACAGGTGGCTGGTGTCCCTGAGCGAGAACAATCTGATGTGGATTCCCGAGATCTGGTGAGCTTTCGCTTCCTTCTCATGCAGCGCAATCAGTCATCGGATTAAATGACCAGTGCTGTTGATTACGCAGTCATTATCTGAGGTCATAGATATCATCGACATGGTTTGTTTTCAGTCTTGACAGGACAGAAAGTGTGATTCCATTTTTCCAGTAAGGAGAAGAAGTGGTCGGGGCTAGAAAATCAGAAAAGATGGGGCGTCCAGAGGCTGACGGCAGCAGCCCAGGGTTCAGATCTGATCTGTGGCCCAACATAGTTAAAAACAAAGAAAAATCAGTCATTATATCCCAGTGACTAAACCCAGATATGCTCCATCATGTCAGTTTACGAGTCGGGCCCGTTTGCTGTCTAATTAGTTAGTTTAATGAAGGTCGAAATCAGTTTGGATGAATCGCTGCAGAGCGCGTTAGCTCGGCCCCGGAGCTACGGGAAGCTAGCCTCTCGAAAAGTGGGACGAATGTGACTCCAAAGTTCATTCTTCGGTCACCAAAAAAAGGTCAGTGCTCAAAAAGTATAACAGTTTGGCGACACACAGGGTTTGCCCCTCTCGCAGCAGCGACGTGTAAATTTATGCAGCTGTGCTTCTGAATATGCATGCGACCGAAGTGAATGTTTATGTGTGTGTGTGTGTGTTCTGCATCTGCGAGCGGCTTCAGTTCTTGCGTGGGCAGGAAGATCGCGGCATCGCCACGCGCCCTGTGACAAAACGCTCCACCTAAACGCCTCTACCACTTATCTCCCTCGGGGGGGGGGGATTACAAAGCGTCGCAAACAAACGGCGAGCGGCGTAACTGACAACAGTCACATTACTGCGGCGCGGCTGGCGATAAGGCGCCTCGTGTCGCCGCGGGCTACTCTGTGTGGCCTTGTTTTTTTTTCTTCTGCAGCTATCTGAGAGTGGAACACGCGGGGAGAAAATGGGAGTTTTGTAGGAGAACGTGTGAAATCTCTCCGTGATCGGACTGTTGCCGAGCAGAAACCTTGGGCGAGCGCTGCCGTTCCAGGGTAATCGCCGGACCTCCTCGTCTTTTACGCCTGAGCAGCAAAACAAACAGGTTTCTCCGCCAGCTGCTCCTTCTCGACACGTAATGCGATTCGCTCACGTTCGGCCCTCTTAATTCCAGCACCACCTCATCACTTTCTCCCAACACAGGAGCCCTCACCTCCCCCTCCTCCTCCTCCCCCTCCCCCTCCACCTCCCTCACTGCCCAGGAGGATGGAGGACGTCCTTACTAAAGGTTATTGCAGCACGTTTTCTGTGTCACCCGGCAGAAGACAAACCTCCTCTCTCCGATCCTCAGCAGCAGGGAGCGTATTCGCCGCGGATTTCACATGAGGTTAAATCCAACACGCGGGCGCGCGCTCGGGTGATGATTTGCATTTTTGCCAAGCCGAGGGCACTCCGCTCTCTCCGTGGGAGGCTTTCTTTTAAGGCCAGCCGAGGGTTTTCGCCAAATCTTAGACCTCCTCTTTTATTCCCGAGTACTTTCAAGTCGTATAAAATGACTTTATGAGATGGTTTCTACTTCCAAGACAGCCCAATAAAAGCCAACTAAAACGGGTGATGTATGCGGCCTTTGGCTTCTCAAAAGGATCTTCGGCGAAAAAGGGCTGCAAGCAAATCCCTCTGTCTGCCGGGTTACCTTACGTGGCCGCTGCTGTTGCTGCGGAGAGACGCAAATAACAGCCAGCTGCTCCTACAGAGGTGGAGCTGGAGGAGCTCCGGCTGAGAATGTGTGCAATTGTGTGAATGTGAAGCGGGCCGTCGCTGGAAAACAACACGCGTGCTCAGCAAAAGGCCGCGGCTGCAGGGTGAGCTCAGGTTAGTAAAACCTCCCAGCGAAGCCACGAAGGGGAATCCTGTTCTGTGCGGAAGGTTTTTCTACCAATTATATCAGATCATCTGCATCCAATGCCGAGCCCTCTTTGAAAACTAATGTCCAAAAAAAAAAAAAAAGAAAAACGTGGGGAAGCTTGCCTGGGAGCGGTTACCATGGCACCCTAGTTAACTCAATGCAGCCCTTACATGTGATTTGCTTTTCATCTGTCTGGGTTTATTTATTTATTTTTGGCTGTTTGAGCCAATGAACCTGTCAGGAGGAAAAGGGCCAAATGTGCACACAGAGTTCAAAGAAAAACCTAATTTTGTTTGTCGCCGCTTTAAAAACCTCAAGGGGAGGAAGTCAGCGAGTGCACCGCTCTCCTTTAGCGGGCACAAGTGGGGAAAAAACACGGCTGGAGTCGGGCGAGAAAACAGTCTGAGCTGCTCCCCTCAGCACTTCAAATCTCAGAAGGCATTATCGAAATTGTGCACGACGACTGTGAGGAGAAATGTCCCCTTCTTTGATTGAAATGGGATTTTTTTTTCTCCCCCTGTATTACAGATCTGCTGACGGTTTGTTTCCTCATTGTGACAAAAGGGCACAGAGCAGAGCGCAGGGAGACTCGCGAGCCGGCTGAAGAAGGTGACGGAGCAACCAAAAAAAAAAGAGAGTTTCTGGGAAAGAAGTCGTCTCGACAGAAAAAAACGAGCTCATCAGTTCTGGCTGCGGGAGGATGGAAATGAGCCGAAAAGCTGAATATCTCATTAACAAGATGTTAAAATATTGAGGATTTGGGAGTGTCTGGCCTGTGTGTGCCCTCTGTGTTCAGGCTATATATATATGTGTGTGTGTGTGTGTGTGTGTGTGTCTGCGTCTATATGTTTGCATTTTAAATATGCTACTGCTGTCACCTGCAGGGCGAACTCAGCACTGCACCCTCCCCTCGCTCGTGTCCTGATTTGTTTTTGGTTTTTTTTTTTTACTCCGCCGGGAAAAAAAAGTCAACATCATTAAAAATAGATGCGGCTGAAATAGAGCAAACAGCTTCTCCTCTGTCATGAATTATGTTGTGCATGGATTTCTTCCCGCAAATAACATCAAATGGGTTGTTAATGACAACTCAGCATAAGTCGGAAAAAAAACCCTGCCGGCTCCCCAGAACGCAAACTGATTGCAGAGACGAGAAACTGCGGCTTTAGTCGAAAAAAAGCAAACATACATACACAAGTTATATTTTGACTTTCCCTGCTGCTTTTAACTGACTGGATTGGAAGCAGACGGCTGCCTCTGCTGCATGATTGTGATGATGATGATGATGATGAAACACGTCTGAATCCTGCGTCCTGACAGCAGCGCGGCTTCTTGACAGCGAACACATACAGACATTATTGCCGCAACTCCACGAGAACAGAAGTTTGTTTGAAGCTCTGATCCCATCGCCCTCGTTTTGTCGAGTTTTTATCCCCAAACTTTTACATCAGCCAATTCGAGACAACTGTTCCTCCGTCTGAATACAAAGCGGATTGCGAATCACGATTTATCTCCGTCTCCTTCGGACCTTTGCCTCCAATTAAATGATGCTTTGATGATGGATTCGTTATTTTCCCTCTGAAAATGTTGACTGATGCATTTTAGATTGCAGAAATGGAACCTTTCATTTTTTTATTTTTTTTTTATCCGCTGATCTGCTGTTTCATCACACGGATAAGCGGAATAATTAACACGTAACGCCGAGACCTGTTTTTTAAGTCACTTCCTCGTTCATCGCCTCCTTTTCAGCCGCCGATACCAATTATGTTCGAGTTCAAAAGGGGATTACGATCATGTTATTGGACTTCAGAGGCTGACGTCAATCTGTCCTCAAGGGATTAATGTGCAACCAGAAGCTTCCGCAGATAAATAAACAAACGTTTTCCACATTTCCTCCTGCCGAGCATTTTCCTCCGCCGTCCAAAATAACATTTCAGAGATGCTGAAACAGCTTCTGCTCACCTACCAGGTCCAGAACGAGCCACCGTGGGCCTCGGCAGGATTTGAACACAAATCCCCAAATTGGAACAACGTCTCAAAAGTTTTGTAATGACGTAAAAAAACAAAAAAATTGTTTTTTCAGTGCACCTGAATCTTAAAGTTTGGTGTCGGGCCTGAAATCTGTCTTTTGTTATGATCCGAGCTTCCTTAAATCTCAAGATCTGTCAGACTGTCTCCAAAATGTGATTTATATATCAATTTATCGGCCACCAAAACCCAAATGTTTGACTTAATATCCCCCACTTTTATTTATTAGAACCCCAAATCTCATTATTTAGTATCACATCAACGTTCCAACCCAACATCCAAGACCACGTCACACCATGATTGATCTACTACGTCGAGGTGATCGCAAAACTTTAGGATACTCCGAGGAATCGTCACAGCGGGCCTGACTATTGAATCTTCGGCTGCAGAAAAGTACAGAAATCCCTCTTTTCCGATGTTGGAAAGTTGTGGACGGTAGGAGGTTTCCAAAGTTATCTGACCAAGCAAACAAGCTGTTACTGACAGAGTCCCCTCGAAGCATAAACCTTTACTTTATGACCTTAAATTCTGGTGAAACATCCCTAAAATGTAATACACAAAAATCTGTGTAGGTTCTGGTTGATGTACATGTTTTAAGACATACATATATACGTTGGATTTTGTCATTAAACGTCCCAAAATTGTGTTAAAATTACAAAAAGTTGTCACCAAAATCTGTCATTTGTTACAATCCAGTATTCGTCACAGCTTACATAATGTCTTGATCAATGATTGTCTGTGTCAGTTTGTTTATTGCACCACTCCCCACTTTCATTTGTCATTTTTCATTTGAGAAACATTTCCCAAAATTTTGCAGCACATCCCCAAAAAACATACAGCACCTTAAAGTCCAGAGGGTTCATAAACAATCCTAAATTTGAACTTTTGGTTATGATCCAAAAAATTAGCTGTAGCCTCCAAAAACTGACGATAATTTGTTTATTGCACCACTTCATATTAAGACTCTGTATAATGTTTCACAGAGTAGTTATAGTTTCTTCAAATTTAATATTTAAGCATCCCAATTTCTTTTTCTTTATCTATTTAACTAGAAAAACCTTGATACAGCGTCTTTAAATCCCAAGGTTTGGAAAAGCTCCACATACATGTTACATTGTCAAATTTGTAGCGCCCCTCGATCTCTAAGTCCTGATAAAAGTCCCAAAATTAGATGTTAGGATCAGAAGGAAACGCCCCAAAAATGTTTTTGTCACCTCAAAATCGTATAATTTGGCACATTATCCTTTCTGAAGATGTTTTCAGACAGCGAGGCGTCGATGCGTCCTCCATTGTTTGAAATGTAAAGACTACAGTCTGAGTTTATGATCACTTTTTTTTCAACTTGCCTCCACGGCTCACCCTGTAACCATGGCAACCATCGAGAAAAGAAAAAAACAAAAGAAAAGCCATCATTGCTGAATCTGAATTCCCACAAGAATCTAATTTGAAGTTTTACGATGATTTCAACCTGAACAGATGTAAAGTTGCAACGTCCACCAATCAGAACGGACCGGGCTCAGACAGAGGGCGAACAGAGGTGCTGCAGCAACAGACAGCATGAGAAGATTACTGTGTTTTTCTAACGTGACGATAGGAGACCTCTAATAGAGCTCCAGAGAACTTGTAATTTGGGGACTTGGCACTAAATTCTGACATGGACAGAACGGAGGAATTCAAAAATAGATGAGATTATCAGTAAATGTTTGGGCCCCGCTGCTGGCTGAGGGCCCCCGTAGAGGTCAGGGCGGGTTTATAACCGATCAGGATAAGTTTATCCAATGTGCCGTCTGACCGCATTGTTAATCACAAAGTGTTTATTGTTGTTGGCTACACAGCGGCGGAGTGAAAAGCCAGCAATCATGGATAATGATGCAGAGTTTCAGACAGCCTCGCCTGGAAGATTTTTTGTATTTTTTTTTTTTTATTGTTGCACTCAGTTGTTCACACGAAAAACAGTGACAGAAATAGCTGTGCTGAGAATGAAAACGGTCGAAATCCTGGCTCCTCGACAGAGCGGATCAATCATGGGGTGAAGTGGGCGCGAATATTGAACCTCTGGCTGGCAGAAACGTACCGAAAACTCCCCTTTTTTCGGTGTTGGAAAGTTGCGGACGGAGGAGGTTTCTCATAGTTATCTGAGCAGATTACACCGTCACAGTGTGTGTAGCGGTGACACGTCTTCTGTCCAGAGGTCAGAGGTTAAAGACGCAGAGAGTAAACAAACTGTACGATGAACATAAACTACGTCTAAGTGACCCGACGAGTCAGCTGTTAACACTAAATTCCTCTTACACTGTTTCTTATCAGCACAACGATCCCCCCCTCCCCAGAAAGAGTTTCCCCCGTCCTGCCACATTTATCTTCCTTTATACGTCCTCTATGTATACAGCCGCGTGTTTCTCGGGACAGCGCGGCGATGAACAGCACGCGGGGAATGCAAACAAACCATTCATCTCCTCCTGCCGAGCAGAAAAACAACCCACACTGCGAGCATTTCCTAAATACTTTCTCCTGCTTATTTAGACACCGAGGACGATGCAAACGATGAGGCCACGGTGCGTTCGCTTCTTAAAGAGGGACCGCAAACAAAACAGTTTGTTAATATTTCACTGTGGGGAAGAGAGAGAGAGAGAGAGGGCCGACAGAGGGGACGTCTGGAAATCTGGATGTTAAGTGGTTTAAAACCTGTGCGTTTGCGTGGAGTATGAATAAATAACCGGGGATAGCATCGCCGCTCTGTCTTTCTCGCACTCGGCGGTCGCGGTCGCAGCTTTTATCGCCGGCCTGTAAAAGCACCTGCGCTGCCGACGTTAAGAGAGGGGGAAAACAATGAATAAATGAAGAACAAACAGAAACGTCTGGTCGTAACAGTAAAACAAAACCTGCAAAAGAAAACGCAAACGGCAACAGCTCACAACTTTTGAATGCATCTCGTCTCTCGGAGTCGTGGGGCTGGGATGAGGCTCCGGCGGCGGCGGGCTCGGGAACCTTCTGGAAACTGACCAACACACACACGATGAGCAATCAGATGCGATTGTGTCGGTAATTGGAGAGGAAATCTGTGTGGCTCCGCGGCACAACGCGGCTGATTGTGTTTGAACGGCCCGCTGATTGACTGTAGCCTCGTCTTTTTCGAGCCAAGCTGTGCAGCCTCGCGCGCGTCGAAAAACGCGGGGGCCCGAAAACAATCGGTTCCCAGAAATCACACGCTCGGACATTTAACGTTAAGTTCAGACTGACCGCGGGGCTCAGATGACTGTATTGAAGAGTCACAGCTGGAAACACATTTAACAGGCGGGGGTTTTAAAAAAAAAACGACAAATGAGCCGCTGGCGAAGGCTCGGCCCCCCCGCTGTGTCAGAAATAACACAGAAGTACTCACAGCCTCAACCTTAGCAGGTCGTCTGAGTCGTAAAGTTTGTTTCTGGTCAAACAAGTAAAAAGAAGAATCTACTTGTAAAGCGTACGTGCAGCCTTAAAGGGATAGTTCAGGTTTTTTGATGTAGGGCTGTATGAGTCAGAGTGTGACCTGCAGTAGACGACCGTCAGCTCTGCCGCTGTGTGGAGAAGCAGCAAGACGTATTTCAGCCGCCTAAAATTAGTCCCGCTTCTAAAATGCACATCTATTTAACTGTACACATTGGCGTCATTAAGCCTTTTCCTTTGGCACTGCATTCCCTCAACCGTACGACGTCCACAAAGCTCTAAAATACGTCTTGCTGTCATCTAGGGATTTGGAAACCAAAGCAGGTTCTCAGGGGTTGTGAGATTGCAAAGTTTTAGATTCAAGGACTGTTCCAACATTTAAAGAATGAAAATAACAAAATAATGTTTTGTTTTTTTTCTGCAGATAATTTTGAAATGAACTCTCAGAAAACACTGCAGATTAATTCGCCCTCTAGCGTAAACTCCATTTGTTCATTTTACACCCTCTTCTCGTAAAACTTTACTTAACAAACAAGGATTCTTGTCTCCAGGCCGTCTCAAAAATGTGTTTGAATATTCTTTCTCCTTTCTCTCACCGAGGCGCAACAGTACATCAGACTGAACGCCGCACACTGCCGGAAACAGGTTGCGATTACTGAAAGGGGGGGGAAAGAAGTGTAAAGATTGTCATAAATCGAGAGAATTATGACCCTGAGAGGAAGCAGGGAAGAGGGCAAGGAAAAATGCGAGCCCCGTGGGAAAGTTATGAGGGTTTGCAGGTCTGCAGGACGGTTCAGAGATTCAAATGCTCCGACGTAAGAGAATCACCAGCATGCGCAGCCAGCTAGCAAACACCATGCAGCAGTGGGCTACCTTAGTTTTACATCCAAATCCCATGAAGCACATGAGTAAAGCAACGTTATGTAAAAAAGGGAATTTTGTGCGATTTGGCGCCCCAAAGCTACACGTTACATTAAAGAAACAAGCACGCTAACTGTGTTTTCTTTGACAATATGCAGTAATGCTATAAGAACAAAGTACCCTGAGGATGACTTGACCACTAATAACATTACAGAGGGGTGTTTTTGCAAGTGGGTGCCTGTTTCCTTTGTATCTGAAGTACACATCGATGACGTTCAGTCTCGCGCAAGTTTGCCGATCGTCAGCTGGTGGCGATGACGTGCAAAGCAGCGCAGCGGTGACCCAACAAAGACAGCGAGGAGGACGACAGAACGCGAGCGAACGCGGACGGAAGCAGGGCAATTAAAACATCTTCTTTGTGGGAATTAATCTAACAAGTTTGTCAAGACACTCAGCGCCAAGTTTATGATGACGTCACGTTCAATCACATTCGCCGCCTTCCTCTCCGGGAAGTTAAAGCCACAGGTGATCAAATGAAACGCACCTTTACCTTCAATAAAATGACTTATTTCTCTGGGTTTGAACGTCGTTGGAAACATTAGGTAGGACGTAAATACTCGACTCAAATAACAACAAAGGTAGAGTCATCTCAGACGTTTTAATGCAGATATATTACAAGTGTATTTCAAGCTCAAGACGTATTTTTGGAGGGGGAAAGCGGCGACCTCTCTCTGAGAATAACTGCCAGGATGTGACCTGCAGCGGGATCCCTGTGGAGCTGACGGGACAGGACTTCGAAAGCTGAGTCACATTTTGGGACGGGCTCTGAGGGGAGACCGTCCGCGGAGAAGTGGAGTGTGTCAAGGAAGCCGTGAAATGACAGCTGAGAGCAGTAAAAGAGCGGCTTTTCAGAGTCCGATAGCAGCAGCGTGATGGTGAAATCAGATGGTGGGAACACCAGAAGTCGATCCTCGGATGACAGCACAGGAAATACGCATAAATATGTTGAGAGCACGCACACGTAACGCATTCCTTCTGGATGAACCTCCGCTGAGCTTTTTTACTACTTGTCTCCAGAATAAAGTCCATTTCCAAGACGAATGTGAGACTAAATTGCTGTGATGTAACCTGACAGATGTTGTTGCTGGACTCTGACACGGAGGGGTTGGCGGTTTGAATCCGGCACCCAGCTGCTTCCAGTAGAAAAAAACTGACTGGCCACCGGCGCTGGGGAACTCCCGGTTGTGGTTGCGTGTTAAATACATGAGTAAAAATCAGGTCGCCGGTGAAAAAGCAGCGTGCACGCTCCATAAACCGGCTCCCTGGACGCATTATGGCGGAGAGGCAGAAAAAAAAACATCATTTATTTTGCTAATATTGCTGCAGGGAAATGAGGGAAAGTTAAAAACCATATGTCTCAGTTGCGATAATGGCAACACAAAACCTGTAATTCCAATAAAGGAGTTTTTTTTTCTCTCTCCCCCTTTTTTGCACTGCAGCAAAGTCTTCAACTCTGAGTCAGAGCGAATTGGAACGCGGCCAGCTCCTCTTCGAAAAGGCGAGTTTCACATGATTGACCCTGAAATAGAACAAGACAGCCATAAAGAGCTCCCCTGCACACTCGGATCAGGTCTGTTTCAGGGGAAAAAAAACAACTAAATGCGTATTCTGAAGGGACTAAACAACATTTAAGTCCACTTCGAGACCAGAAAACGTCACAATTAGGGGTAAAAAGCTGACGGAGGCAGAGCTGTGAGTGCAAAAGTCACACAATTTGATTTTCAAACCTCTGACAGCAGACGCACCTGAGTGGAAACCTCTCCTCTCTCCCAGCCAAAATCCACTGTCATAGCAACCTACAGCTGATTTTTACAGACTCGACACTATCAAATAAAGCGATGAAAAGTCCCTTAAGACCAAATGCCTTTTCTGTGACATTTCAAAAGGGGCCGATTACACCTGGTAAAACAATTTAAAGCCTTAAAGGATCATTGAGCATCAAACGATTCCGTGCCAGGAGTCCATTTTTTCCATGCTCAAGGGACAATATGGGAAGCTTTTTACACGGCCCGTCCTCCCCACGCTTCGCCTCCCGAGCCTGTCCTGCTTTGAATAGAAAGATGATGGGTTTGAGTGACCTTGGCGTGCTGTGGTTTGTCCCGTCACAGAGTGGCGGTCCTGTCCAAATCAATGTCCCTCAGACGGGAGCGCTGCCATCCCTGAGCGGGAGAGGGAAAACAAGACCCCCAGGAATCCAAACACACACACACACACACACACACACACACACCGTCACGCCTTCTTCACTCCAACCACCGTGACATCAGGATGACAGCAGCACCAACACGGTGCACAAGGAGGTCTGGTGATCAGCGCAGGTCTCACAGCCCCACCTTGTGTTCAAAGGTGGGAAGTGACACACATACACACACACTCTCACACTCACACACACACACAAAGTGAAAGGAGTGTGAATAGCTGAGGTGGTGACGCACAATCACACACACACACACTCACATGCACACCCTCTCAATAAATCTGGAACAGATGCTTATTATTGAGTCCAACCAATTTACTTTTATGCAATTTTGGGGCGAATAATCTGTCATCATTCATGCCAGTGAAGCATGCCGAATTGAATTTAAGTGAATTGAATTGAAAGTAAGAGTGTGTAACGTCATTTTCATGCCTTATCGTCACCTGTCACGAAACCGACAACTGGTTTATTCTCATTTTTTTATTTCATTTTGACAACAACCGGTCCGCCGGGTCGATCCAGACTGAAGTGAGTCAGAAAACTGTTGGATGAATTGCGATGAATTTTTCCTCAGACGCTTTTGTTCTCGCGCCATCATGAAGTTAACAGTTGGAGTTTGAGTCACGGATTGCTCACCGTGAAATCTGATACAGACATCCGGAGATGGTTGACGGATTGAAAGAAAAACTAAAGTGCCTTAAATAGTTCCTCAGTTTTTCCTGATTTGCTGGAGAGCGCTGCCTTGACGCTTCACTGTAAAATCTCCCACAGGTGTTCGGTTTGGATTAGATGTGTTGACTGTGAAGGCCACAGCATAATGATTCACATAATTTCCATGCCCATCAAACCACTTCCTGTGTCCCGCATGAGTGCATCGGCCTTGTAATACCTGCAAAACCTGAAATCCAGCCTCAGCACTGGGACCGAAAAACCTTTTTCCCATAAGCTTACATTGTGGAAGGAGCGACTTTAAAATGGTAAATATGTTTGTTTTTAGTGCCACAACTCCCGTGAAATGACTTGTTTCATAATTTTATGGCATAATTTTAGCTATTTGATCCAATCAAATCTGGAAAATCTAGAAGAGTCGCAAGATTAAATAATTTCATCTCTAATCAAGTCAGCCGGGCGAGGAACAGGACGCCATCTCCAACAGTCACCAGGCACTTAAGAAAATACTTGGCAGGTGATTGGACGAACCACGTCAATCACAATCTATCACAGGCTGACTTCAAACAATCAGATCAAGATTACTTAACTAATTCAAACCATTAGCACAGTTTTATAAAAATAATCAATATCGATGCAGCAGAACTGCAAAAAAACATTTTTTATTTCACGTGTTCTTTAACCTTGTTAAAATCTTGCGCCTACATAACCCACAATGCAACTTGACCACTGATAGTTCAGTCAGAGATTTCAGTTTGTGATCCCTGTTGGAAAAAACAGCAGAGACCAGCACCAAAACACAACACATGCTGGCAGCAAGACCCGGAAATGTGGTGTTTTGGTGCTGGTCTCTGCTGCTAGTAGATGCTAGTAGCAGCTAATGTAGCATGCTGCATTAGCATTGTGCTCAAAGCCTTACTGTGCCTCAGTACAGCCTCATGTAGCTGCTAACACTAACGCTTTAAAGCCTTGTTTGGTGCCTCCTGCTTCTGAAGCTAAATGATATCCTCCGCTGAACAGTAAACAGTCGGTTTTACAGATCACAGCCTAGAAATCTGATTGCACGCCGCTGCGCAGAACCGAGCATGAGATCACGGTGAATCAGCACCACAGCGCAACAGATGAATCGTGCTCTTGGCATGAAAAACATCACTGTCGGCCAACTGACGCGGAACAGATTAACTTTTATGTGAACGGTGAGGATGCATTGAGTGTGTGCAGCGGTATATTTGGCGTCTGCAGTGATTTTACACGTCCTGCAAGTATAAAACAATCAGTTCTGAGAAAACCGGGGAAGTCAACATATTTTTACTCTCTCCGAGTGCCACTGAGGGACAGTGTGAGTCTGTTTTTAGCCTGTTTACAAGTTCCTAAGTGAGTCATCTTGGCACCAAGTTGATTTCATCTCATCACGAATTACATGCTTGTTTTTTCTTCCTTTTGTTGGCTGAATTTGTCCCGAAAAAGTCGATTGCACACGAATCGATCATTCATGCGCATTATTACAGATGGATTTCATTCTCTCTCTCTCTCTGTTTCTCCCCTCCACCCCCTGCAGCATCTGTGTCAAATCTAAAGAGCACAATGTCACCCCACTCAAGCATACTTAACACTTATCCATCCAATCTGCGGGCAGCTCCAATAACAAGGATCTGCCACGGGACTCACGGGCCTTTTGCTTCTGGATTGGAGCAGGGGTGACCAAGACGGGGGCAGCGAGCGAACATGGAGGACCAGGTTTTGGATTGTTCTAGGGGTTAAACTTTATCCACAGGATTTCCATCACAAAAGCCTCCTCAGCAGCGAGCAGACGTGACCTTGGGGCCTGCCAGGGACAAACTGAGGAAGTGAATTCACTGAAGCGTCCCCCATTCACGTGCAGGCCTTATAGGTCGCTGTCGATCACGCCGAGTACCCGACCCTCGCCCCACCTCCTCCTCCTCTTACACTGGCCTGAGTCCCTTTATTATGCTGATCTAATGACTGTGGAGGGTAATCCAAAAGACCTTCATTAGAATGAGGGTGGCGTTTTACGCACTCTAGCTAGATCTGAACTGACACTGTGCACCATACCTGCCAACTTGGGTGAGCTTCAAAGGCAGCATGAGAAACAAAACTTTGATTCTTTTCATATTATTTTGACGCCGAAGCGGAAAATTCCTTTTCATAACTGAGACACCTCCAGAGACACAGAGGGCAATCAATGCACTGTCCACGCAGACGTTAAACAGCAATGCCACACAGAGAGCGTGTTGTAGTAAGGCCAGAGTTGGAAGAACATGTTGTGTTACATACCTGATTTTAAAAGCCAGGTTTTGTAGGATTTGTTGTCCAACTAATCTGAGGGCAAAAGTGTTTTTAACGGCTGCACTCAAAGGCAAAAACTAGTCGCACACTTGAAAAAATGACGGTGATTTTTGTCACAAACAAAAGAGAGCCCCTGAGAGAGAAGAAGTCTAGTTCTTCCTACTTTCACACGTCCACACACCTGGCCAATTAGTACTTAAGTGGCCGTGATTATCAGACTGTCAGCCTCGGGAAAGTTACAAAAATTGTCTGAACGCTGGAGGCGGAGGAGGTTTCCACATGTCGCCGTTTGAAGCACACTGATGCCTTTATGTAGCGATCGGCCAGGCGTGCAGAGGTGTGAAAGTACATGAATACACTCCTGGAGAGAAAGGTATAAACACCTCAGTCACTCTGGTCTCGGCTGAAATATCATGACAGCTGTTAGAAAGATCGCCTTCAAATATATTCCAGATATTCATGGTCTCCTGAAGAAGAATCCTATTGATTTTAGTGATCCTCTGGTTTCTCCTCTGGTACTACAAACAGCTCAGTGTTTTCTCTGATTCAGTGAAATATGTAAACATCTTCTTGACTTACTTGCACAGAATTCTGTACATACATGTACATCATGATCCCCTGAGGATAAATCCTACTGACTTTTGTTGTGGCACCAGCAACAGGTCGTCTCGTTTGCTTAAATTTCTACTCAATGCATTAGCGCAAAATTTGGTGCAGACAATCATGGTCCCCAGATGATGATTCCTTGACATTTCTTCCAGTGCTACATTGAGGTTGACATTTTGGCTCTTTATCAAAATACCCCAACAATCATTGGATGGATTGCTTCGACATTCATGGTCTCCAGAAGATGAACTGTAATAACTTTACTCCACTGATGTTTTCAGCTCAGTTGTCACAATAAACTGTTAGCATTTAGCATCTCTAAAAACAACAGATATACTAAACAAAATATCTCATGTCATGTTCAAATTACATGTATATCAGTTCACAGCAATGTCGAGAGGCGGAGGCATTGGTGGTGAGCTTTAAATTGGCAACATGACCCAACCAGAGATCACTGATGAGGACGCCGCTGTTTCAACATTTTCATTCTGGCCAGTATTTGGGATTGCGATCAAAAACCTGCAAGACATTCCCAGCAGCCTCAGCTCTACTTGCTGCTTATTAGCAAACGATAGCATGCTAATTCCCCAAACTTTGATTATGAACACAATGCACTTTAAACCTGCTAACTCAGAGCCCTGCTGTGGGCGAGTACAGCCTCACAGAGCGTTTCACTTTATAACATCATGTTCTCTCAGTGCAGTCAGACTTCTTCAGACCATTTGGTGAGTCGATTATTACAAACTCATGTTGTGCCGGCAAAAATTGTTCAAACCCAGAGCATGATTGCTAATTCTAGACTGGAGGCCAAAGTTTCCCAGAATACCAAATATGTTTGTCTGAATTACAGGGGAAGGTCCGCATAACGATGCCGGAGACGTCTAAAAAATTCCATGTAATTTAATGCTGCAGCCATAGAAAAATAAGTATGTGCAATACAGCAATTAGAGGATGAGAACATATAAATACACAATATAAATATAATCTGTCATGTTCTCTCACAGTGATGAGAAAATTACACAACAGAGTTTTAATTTTTTTTTATTATGGATCATCAATTTGGTGAGAAAATTGAGATTTTCTGGCATTTTTCAGACCGTCTGACAAATTTATTCATTATGACCAATCAGTGACGAGTGAGGATGAAAGAAATACCAGAGCTTTGTGGTCAGGGATGAGTTATCAGACACGCAAAGAGTGCAACTGCCCGAGGCGGCAGACTCCACCAGAGGACCACATTCATTGTGTCTGCATGTTAATGGAAAAATGAATCCAGCTCGTAACTGAGAGGTTCTGTGGTGGAAAAATCACATTTTAGCAAAGTCTTTTCCATAAAAGCCTGTTGTCTGTCTACATGATGCTGTTTTCATGATAATTTGCCACATTCCCCCGTCACTACACGCGTGAATACATTTACCTCTTGTGCTGAATTAAGTTATTCACATAGCGCCAAACAAATCGGACACAAGAGGAGATTCTGACAATAAACCACTTCTGAGGGTGTAGAGGAGATTCAAGGCTTGCAAACTCTTTATGTCTACACTATCACCTCGCTCTAACCACATCTGATCATTCTCTCTGCATTCAGTATATCACATTATTATGGTGCAGGGAGGAAATATTTATCCAACTGTGGTTCTCTCCCTGTTGTACTTCTTGTTGCTGTTGAACCAGAATAAATGTTGGTGATCACAATCCTGCAAACCATGGATATGTTGAAACTGTAAGTTGCTTTATGTTTAGTTTTCTGACACAAGATTTGTGTTGTATGTCCTAAAAAAAAATCCTAATGTCTTGTTGAAAACACACAGGTTATTGCAGGAAATTGTCCTGACGTCTCATCAAATAATCCAGCTTTGGTACCAAAAAACATCCGTTTTCACACCTCAGTGGAACAGCCATCAGTGGTTTGGCCACGAGCATCTCCTCATATGCTTCTTATCTGAACGTGACATGACACATGTTGTAGAAATATAATACGATGAAACACAAAAACATCACATCAGTGGTTTGCAGGAGTGCACAATTAAATTAAAGGTCATTTACGTTCCAAAGTTATTTTAAATGTGAGGGGTAATGCATCACTCTGAGCGCGGCAATCAAAATCAGAATTGTGTTTTATTACGTCGAACTCTAACACGGAGCACAGAGCCTTTTATAAAAGTCATAAATCACACCCTGTTTAGACGCTGCAAAGACGAACACACCTCTGCAGCCGAGCGCACTCGTGTTAAACCTGTTGTTGCCACCCTGTCACATTCCCAGGCTTTAAATTTCACAGTGAAAATAATCGTCCTCGTCCCCGATAAATCTTTTTGTAAACAAAACGAGCATAACAAGCTGCAATCACACACTCGCACACTGAGCCTTTATGCGTTTTATTGATCTTTGAGCAATCATCCCACGCGGAGGTGAGACTGTGAAGCATTATCAGATAATCGCGACTCATTATTTTTCTTTAGTTGAAGTAATTCTGCCAAAATATACACAACTGTAATTAACCGGCGGTTCACACAGGAGGAGCGAGTCTCACATCGAGCGCTGGTTCTGAGCCAGTTATTGAACAATTTATTCCTCTTAGTTTACGACCAATCTTCCCCTCAGGCGCCTTCTACAGATCTCAGTAGATTGACGCCTCGAGAAAGGCAGAAGAAGAGAAACAGTGCTTCCAGTGAGCCATTACCTCTGACTGTGGGGTTATTAATCCAGACAATAAAGGCTTTCGCTCTCGGCAACCCATGTTTTAAATTTGCAGCGTGGGCTTGAAGCTGCTGCTCCGGAAGTCAGAGTGAATGTGCAGGAAAAATGATTTTGTCAATGCTAATCTAAAGACACAATAAGCAAGAACTCTGCATTCATGTCTAAAAGCAACCAGACATGTGTTATATATTATGCTGACTTGTGTATTTACATTACAAAGTGTTTCAAACAACTTCCAAACCCAGAAGAATCCACAATCTTACTCAAAGTAAAGGTGCATTTCATTTGTTCGCCTGTCGCTAAGACTTCTGGGAGAGAATCAGAAGCCGTTGATTTGATAGTAGCGACCGTTAGCAGCTTGCCGCTACAACAACAAGCGGACAACGAAGACAGCTACGGAGACCGAGGAGACGCTAGCATCTCCTGGATCTCAGCGGCTGTCCAGTTGCTCATCTTGACGTCTGCGGATGAAGTGATGGACTGACTGCTGTGATCAGCTGTTTCCTGGTTTTAAAACTCCCCGGCTGTAGGTCGCACAACAGTGCACGTCATCGACACCTCCGCCCATCTCACGCAATTGCCAGCACATCTACGTCTCGGATTTAGATAGCAATGGAGGCGGAAATAAGTGGACGCTCCGAGGCGGCAAATTGGCAGACCAAAACAGACCCCCAATTTACCGCCATCTGTCTAAATCTGTGGGCGTAGTCGCAAAAAGGACGGACAAATTGGCGGCTTATTGCCCGGTATAAAAACGGCGTTTGATCTCTCCTACCGTCAGTAAACGACTCTTAATTGGCGCAGAATCTGTCGTGACTCCAGGTGTTTATTCCTCCAGAAGGTCTGGATCTGCACACGACTCTCTCCTCCAGAACCAGTCGACTCTGAGCGGCGCACATGAAACTCGGCTGCAACCTGTTTTGCTGTAAGGCGGAAAAGCTCAATGTACTTATGCCACTAGGGAGGCTGAAGTAATGGTGATAAGTAATCATCTAATAATCTCAATAAAATGTTATTATTTCAGATTGTTTACATTTTGCTCTTATTTTCAGTCGTAATAGGATTCACATTCGTCACAGTATGAGCTACATTATTTCCTAACAGTTTAAATATCCACGTCTTGGCCCAGAGGAGGCCCCTATAAGGTGGATGTAATTTGAATTGGCAGTCATATGGTTGCAGTTATCATGTTTGAGCTGTTCTGGATTAAACATAATGAGGGCGATCAAGTGCCGGTAAAGGCACCGCTCGCAGACCCTCCACTGAGGACTTCTCACATGTGACATGAAACAATTACATGTAAATCAGGCCAGCGGGAATGTAAGCTGAAACAAATGTGGAGCGTTAGATCAGATGAAATGCTCACGACCCCTGTGGGGAATCTGGGTCATTTCGGCGGCAGAACTGAGCAATCGCAGATAAATAACACTGCAAGTAAACAGAGAGAAGAAATACAGGTTAGTAGATCAGATAAATAACTGAAGAGGAACTGGAGCGAATGTGGAAGTGGTTATAGTCATTGTTTCACACATTCCGGTTCAAACAGAAGTCTGCTTTAGGTTTCAGTAGCTCATTTACACATTCATGATGATGTTTATTGATGTGCCACTGATACTGTAAATAAACCAAAGATTGTGGTTTTGGTTAAATAATCCTGCTTCAAGTGATTTTTTCCTACAAAGACCACAAGGATTCACTAACAATGTGCCAAAATATAACTACTGAGAAAGTGTAACAGTGCTTTAAATCAGCGCTTCTCTGAACAGAATTTCATAAAGTCAGTCAATTAAAGGATAACTCGACCAATTTTACACTTTAAAGTGTGCTTACAGGTCCTGGTGAGTAATACTGCATATATGAACAAAGTAGTACAAAACCTTCCAGAGGAAGCTGCATGTAATCTCTTGAATTGTCTCCAGTGATGTCACTTGGTGGCTAAATTGCATTGTGGGTAATATAGTCACCAAGTTTTGAAAAGAAAGAATAATGTGAGGAATAAATACAAGTGTATTTCTGGTTTTGCCGTATCAATTTGGATTATTTGTTCTTAATCTTTCCAAAATGAGTCCAACAGTGTTATGCAGGGTTTCAATGTTAGACCAGTGGACCTACATTACCCACAATGCAACACAGCCACTGAGTGACATCACTGGAGGACATTTATTAGATCAAGTGCAGCTCCCTCTGGAGCCACAAAAGGCTTCATACTTCTTTTTTCACACATGCAATATTACTCCCCAAGACCTGTAAACACACTTTAATGTGTAAAATTGGTGGAGTAAACCTTTAATCAATACATGGGCCAAATAGTCTACTAAACAAAAATTATCAGAGGGCTGGAAAGAGGAAATTAAAGGCCCACATTCGGCCCACAGACCGCCTTTTCAATAGGTCTGACATATACTGTTAATTTATATGTATTACCTGGGTTTCGAAATGGGATTGATTGGAATCTACAAAACATTCTTTACAAAAAATACAGCAGCTCCTGTGTAGAGAAACTGTGAAGATGGCAAGATTATTACATAATCCATAATTAAAATGGAATAAAACCTGGTGGAGGTTTTGTCCTCGGTTGAGTAAAACACAGTTACAGCCCAGCCGCAGATTTATATCTGGCCATATGTGGCTTTAACAGGCAGTTACCGCGATGAAGCCGGGTCGTTTTAAATAAAAGACGTGTCTAGTAAATTAGTGTGTGGAGGTGAGTTTGTGCTGGGATTTGATGACACACAGATTTTTTTGCTGACAGCTGGTTCAGTCCCGTTAAAAGTCAGCTAATGGCGAGAGTAATGGCTGCAAACTGGATTCATTCCTGGTTTCTGTTTTTACTCAACCATTTGACCTGAAATCACTGAAACATGATCTGCCTTGTGAAAAGATGGGGAAAATGGTGTCGAGGATGGGAAGCGTGTTTTAGAGGCTTGTGGGTGCCGCTTGGCTGAATGGATGGGACTGTTTTTGCAGTTTCACAGCGAGTGCGATTACACTTTAAATATTCCATGAAAGTGCTGCGGCGGCACGGAGCTGTTTGAACTACGAGAATCGTTGAACAAAGAATTTAATTCATGCATTGACTTTTCCACTCGGGTAAGAAAATCACATAGCTCTTTTCTTGGTATGTGGACGTTCAGCGCGCCGGCTTCTTGTTGGTCGATATTGTTGTTCCGCCTGGCGTGGAGCCTCAGGTCCTTTTCCTATTTGTTACATCAAAACAATTATTTTTGTTTTAACGCTGCAGTTATTGACGGACGACATGGATTTACAGAGTGCAGTGAAAATATCACATATCGCTCCGTCAAAAAGATAAATGTCATCCCCTGCCAGACTTCACAGTGTATCATTAACATTTGTACTGACTGGTCCGAGCTGTAAAGTTAAATGTGAGCGATGCCTCCTGGAAGGCCTTGTTGCTTTTTGGGCTTTTCGTTACTTCCTATTTATGAGCAAAACAGCACTGTGAGAAGAAACACACATCATTTAGAGTCACCACCATGCCGTCTTAAGCCAGATTTAAAAAAAACAAAACACCTCAGTGGAACAGGAGTTTCAGTTCTTCTTTTTGAGGCAAAACTGACACTGTCATTTGCAAAATTTGAGGTGCCGAACAAGCCTGTATGTAACTCTGCTGTGCAGTTGTCACAGTAATTTTCAGCGTGCACAATGTGCCCATTCATGAAGCAGCCTCAGTGCGGCCTTCGCTCACATTTAACACACTTTTTCATACCAATCTGTCCACATTTTCCTTTAGCTGACAACTACGTGTGTGTGTGTGTAAGGACAGACTCTGACTGGACTTCAAACAATCAAAGCGTCAGAAGAAATGTTTGTAAGGGCGTTTCAAATAACCCACGGATATATTAAAACTTTTACTTCATGTCCACATTTCAATTTTTATGTCGTGTCAACACTGTGGTAACGGTCTGGTTAGATCTAGGCATAAAAACCGCTTGGTTTGGGTTTGGAAACATGTTTTGGGCACCTAGTTCTGTCGCCACAAACACAGCTGCAAATTGTCATGATTGTATCGCCGAAAATGTCTGGATTTGTTGCCACTGACACAACTGGAAAATGTATCATATCGTTAAAAATATCCAGCAGTTAACGTTAAAAATGTCAAAACCACCACAACCCCTGCTCCTCATCGGCTCATATGTGACTGTGATGTGACACGTGTTAAAAGAAATGTTATGATAAGTTCAACATGCAGACTGTGGTGTGCAGAAACATGCAGCTACGCCAAATATTTTATTCTTGCAACCAGACTGCTTCAAATCTTAAACTCAAGTTCTTTCTTGGCCTTTGCGAACAGTACTTGCATTGATCGTTTGACTGATTGAAACAACAAAGATTTGAAAAACATCACAAGATTCCCCAACCTGCGTCCATACTATTTTTGGCACAATCATTACATAATTTAACTAAGTACAAACATCCAGCAGTTGAAGCTGTTCTGAGCTGCATCGTGGTCTTCTTTGTTGAATCATGTGACTGAAAGCTGAGCTAACGCAAGTCTGACTTAAAATCCAGTTGTTTTCCTCCAAACCTTCTGTTATTTATAAAAAAAAATCATGAAGTCTTGAATTTGCACCATGTAAAACTAATCTGTTATTGTTTGTCTTCATGCATGCTCAATGCATTTCTGATTTTCCCTTCACATTCAGCCTGAAAGCACATTTAGGGTTTCGTGCACATACCAATGCCCCCCGCTGAGCCCTGAGAACTGAACCCCCGCAGAGTGTAATTGATTTCACCTGTGTCATCATTGTAATGCAGCAGTCATGACATGAACTTACTGTAATTACCCGTTTCCGATTTCACCCAGTTGGTACTACTTAATAACACAGATGTGTCTGAAAACCACAAACATGAACGCCTCGCATCAGCCAAGGCCCGTCATTCAAACCAAATGTAATGGATGAAGTGTTCTCTTGTCAGTGCACAGCACTTCTGGCCCTCAAACTCTGCAATATTACAACCACCTTGAGTTGTTCAATGACTTGAATTTCACAAATCTTTTCCATCCATACCAGCTATCCTACATGATGTGAGCGCAGCAGTGCCTGAGTGCTGATGGAGGAAGAGAGGAAGAGAGGAATGGGACACTTTGTGAAATCATGTAACCTGAACAGATGCATTTTTATGAACAGTAGATCGTGAGGCTGAAATGTTACACTTTATGCACCAAAATGAATTGAGTTACTTCCTATTTATGAGCAAAACAGCACTGTGAGAAGAAACACACATGATTTAGAGTCACCACCACGCCGTCATAAGCTGAGTGACGTGTGTTTATACCTTACCAGGAAAAAGCCCTCTTGCCAATTCCTTTTTTTACGGGGCAGAATTACACGGTCGTCGCTGTTTTGGCGTCACAATGCAATGCATTGTGGGTTACTCCCCTGAGCAGAGTCTGTAGACTCAATGGAAAGTGTGCGTTAAGAGCTCAAAACGTTAACCGGAGCACTCAAACAGCCCCGGGCCAGACTCAGCGGGAGCGTGCGTCAAAGTCAGTGAGTGCGTAACAAGGGACATTTGAACTGAGCCCCTGGGTGCAGATTTCAGTCGGTGACATCACTCACAACTGCTGTCATGGCAATACCTCATTCTGATTGGCTGTCTTAACATTTTAAGTTACAGCTGATAGGGCCGAATTATACCATGGTTACACAATGTTAATGAGCTGGGCTGCTGAACAAAGAGGCTGATGATGAATTACAAGCCTCTATGCTTGAGCAGAACAACACTGTGATGTTAATGCCTGCACTTTGAATGTGATGATAATGTAACATTCTCCGTGGCTCCTCATGGCCACGAACACACTTGAGACTCATCATCACTGGACCATTTCATTAAAATCACAAGAACCAAGCTGAGCAAAACAGGTTTCACATTTTGGTCATGATATCTGTCTGCTGGTGAGTTCTGACAACAGGGATGTCCAGATACAACAAAGACTAGGCTCTCCTCCATGTTGGATTGGCAGTATCATCCCATTCTGTGCAGCTAAAGGGCTGGAATCACTACAGGAAACCTGGATACAGCCTCAGAGGTGAAGCCCCATTAATTTCTATGAAACCTGCTAGGTGGTGCAAGAAGCCAAGAAAGTTCTGGTTCTTCCTGGTTATAAAATTACCCAGAACTGCTGCACAGCTTTCTCACTGTGTGGTCCATAGAGCGTGCACATTAGAGAACCACGTCACCATCCGAGCAGCTAACATCCAGTTCAGCCATTCGATGACTTAAAAGGGGAAACCATGATTTAATCTTGCAGCTCTTTGCAAATGTTATCCGACTTAATGGATCAAAACGGGTCAGGATACTCAAAAAAAATTTTTTTTAAAGCTGCTACTTTAAAAAAATTAAAAGGAAAAAGAAATCTTTTGGTGCCAGTTTGTATCATGTGGCGTTGTACTTACACAGCTTGGCCTCTATGTCTAATCGGCTTGACGGCCCGGGGCTTTTTCTGAGGGCTTGACTGCGTTAATAATCTGCCAAATATTGGAGAAGGTCCTGTGCATCAGGGACTCTGTGTTTTAAGATCAAGAGACCATGACAAGTCACAAGATCATGCATAATCGATCTTGCCAGGCCTTAAGATATGCGCTTGTGTTAAGCCACAGCGGTCACGATGAATCAGTGTCCTGCAGAGAACTATAGGCAGCTAAGTGTGTGGTTTCTGTGTGACGACACTGAGAAAAAGACGGCATTTGTGATGGTAATAGTTCATCAAATTATCTGCCAAGAATTTTATGGAGGTGGCTGCCCTTTTGCAAACAGTTTGGCTGCATTAAAATGTCCAAACTTCACCACTCTCGAAGACTTGGGGACTTTGCAGGAAGTCTGCGAGTGCTGAGGTCTGTCCAAACCCACATTTCATCGCATCAACAAAAGGCCTTCATGCAAACTTTCTGCAGATTTACAGAGAGTCCGCTTTGAGTGCAGATATTACCAGACTGATTTACGCTGCATCTTTTTCAATACTCCAATGAAAATACAACAATGTATAAAGTGTAAAATAAGAGTTGAATCGCGTAGGTCAGAAAAATGTTTGGCCAGGCTGAGTTTAGCCGAACTGCATTTGCAGTTCTCAGTTTTTTTGTAGCTTCTAACTGAATCTCTTTAGTTTCTCTTGTCCTGTTTGTTCTTTCATGTGTTCTACTGTGTTCACTGTGTTCGCTTTCAGCTGTTTCAGGAGAATGTTTAGTGACTGCTGGTGAAAACACAACGTTTCCTGTAATTCTGTTTCATAATAAAAGCTTTTAGGGCGTCCCAGAAGCACAGTTTGTATAGCATGCAACCCATGTATAGAGTCTTTGTCCAGCGGCCTCTTTCAAGCTGTCCTGTCAATGAAGGCAAAAAGAAGACGCTTTAATGACTAGATAACAAAGGGCTTTTATTGTGAAGAATTTATAGGAAACGAAACATGTTTATAACTGAATTAGCATAGCCAGTTTGTTAGCAGTGATTCTTCGATAGCACTGCGGGGAACGGGACTAGTGCGTCATTTTTGGGTCAAAGTCATTTAAAAGCTTTTTAATTTGAAGCACCATTACAGGAAATGTTGCGTTTTCACCAGCAGTAACTAAACGTGACTGCTGAAACAGCTGAAAGTGAACACGATGAAACAGTAAAACACAGCAGATGTTTGAAAGTACAAACAGGATGAGGGAAACTAAAGAGATCCAATTTGAAGCTACAGAAGCACTGAGTGTTGAACACACTGAGTTTTAGAAACGTCCCTATCGATTTTAGGGTTGGCCACAGTCCTGACTCGTCACCGCGGCCCACTTGGAGGCACGTGGGGGGCTGGCTTGGCTCTACCCCGAAACAAGTAAAAAGGAAATTTAGGGACCATCCACATGGAAACGCTTTTGTGTGTAAACGCACATGTTTTGCATCGTTTTGGCTGATCGTCCACATGTATCCTGTAAACGCACTTTTTTGAAACCTGGTATCTGGGTGGAAAAATCAGACTTCGTCTTCTTCTTGTTGTGTTTGGTTTCTACTTCTACTCTATGTATACAGTGCCAAGCTTTATGTGTATGCTCCGTCTCTTCTTAACCGTTTTTGTTGAATTTCAAGCGCCACCTATGGGCCTGGAATAAGAACTACAGCGTGTTGAGTCGTTTACAACGGATCCTTTTGGACGCAAATATTCTTGAAACAATGCCAAGGAAGGAAAAAAGATTGTCTTGGTACGTGTGGACATGGACTAAATCAGCACGGCTCGGTTTTACTCGGCGTGGCTAAAAGTGCTAGTGTAAATACGGCATGGTTTTTAGACACACCTTCAAGCAAGTGGCCGAGCTGTGAGTAGAGTAGAGCCAGGCCGGCCAATGTGACGGAAAAAGCCGCCAAAAGGAGTCCAATGCAGATGTTTCTGTGTATCAAAGCATCTGGTTCCTTACCTTAATATCAACCCTTTGTTGTGTGCATTCCAACCAGGGAGGAGGAGAAAATGCAGGGGGGGCAACACTTCCTGTACATGGGCCACATTTTTTCTAGCTGCAGCCCTGCACGCGCACGCACGCAGACACACACACACACACACACACACACACACACAGGGGAGAGAGCGATAAAGACATCTTATACACGATGTGAATGTGCGTGTATCCGCCGCGGCTCTGTCCTCTGTATTGTTCGGGATTTTAATTAATTCATTAGTCTATACAGCATGGCCTCGCGCAGCCTATGCAGCCCACGTGCACGAGCGGTGCGCGCAGCTCGGGGGCGCGCATGGAGGCGGTCCGGGGCTGCCTCAGTGTTCAGTGATCGCTCCTCTGCTGCTGCTACCTCCAGTTAAAGAGCTAGGACACGGGAGCGAGCAGACGGCCGTGAGAGGATATACTTTTTTCGGTACCTTGGGATTACGACGCGGAATTGCAGCATCGACGGCCAGCCGCCAGGTAATATCGACACCCGCCTTCAGCCGCCGCTCGTAGAAACGCGAAAAGTAAGTAAATGTCCCGTGAAAAGTGTCGTTTTCCAGTGAAGAAGGAGAAGAAGAAGGAGGAGGAGGAGGAGGAGGGAAAGAGGAGGAGGAGGAGGGGGGGGAGGTGGATGTGTGGGACGAGCCTCCCTTTGTGCCGAGGCAGGGTCACTGCTCTTCAACGCACAATGTGGACACTCCAGAAACGGCGAGGATCCGCACATTTCTCCCCCCTCCCCGCCCCCACCGCCCGCCGCTCCGCCTGGCCCTGCCGTTGACCGTCCTCCATCAGCCGCGCCGCCGTCGGCTGTTTCGGACGAGTCCGACAGAAACGCCTTCTTCTATGCGTACATTCATTGAGTTTTAAAAAAAAAAACACCGAGGCCTGTTCTGCTTGTTCTTGTTTTTTTTTTTCTTTCTTTAAAATACCCCTCAGCGGTAACCTAACGCACTCTACTTTCCGCCTCCTCCTCCTCCTCCTCCCCCCGGCCTTGTAACGTTAGCTAGCTCCCCATAATGTTTATGGTCGCTTTTGTCGGACGGCTCCCCCCCCCCCCACCACCCCCCCCCGCCCCCATTGTGCTCTTCATCCCCACAAAATGTTGACCTACCGAGCCGTTAAGTGTTGCCTGATAACACACGGACATCTTAACTTGTCCGTTGGTATTTTTGGGGGGAGTATAACGTCTCCGCATCGACCCTGTCATCTCCAACGGCTGTTGAACCGGGTACATTTTAGCCGTTGACGTCCCTCTCATTACCGCGAAACGCCCCCCCTCGGGAAAGGCGAGCTGTCCGCCACTTCACCTCATCGCTTTGATTAACTCCCGATCTATCAGACAGCTTCCGCCCCGTCCGCTTTTATTCCACATTTAAAAGTACATGTACACATTTCAACCGTGTCTTTGTCGTCTGTAAAATGGGGCTCGAATTCGGGTTAAACAATGCCCGTCCTCACGGATGTCCTCCCCGTATTCTGTTCGCTGATTAGATGCGTGTGACTTTTTGATTTAATCAGCCTGCGAGAGCTATTATCCATCTATTAGGTCGCATCTTTGACCCAAACGCATACAAATCTCAAGTATTTGTGTGAGGAAAAGAGACAGAGGGGTGCTTTATGAGTGTAGGCCAGTAAAGCTTTACATATAAACAATTAGCCTGTAATGTATGACCCCTAGTATATCATTAGGTGAATGACTTATTTATATTCTTTTTAACAAGGGCCCTATACATCTGTAACACGGCACTGTAGGCTTTGACAAATGTCTTTTCATCAGCTCACACTGTGCACACCCCTCCTCATCCACGTCCAGCTGTACGTTGATTAGATTAAACTCATCTTACTGCGGCTTCCCTCAAATCTATCCATTTAGCAGAGCAGTTGAACGTTGTATCGTCTTTATTGCCCCCCCAGAGTGGGAAGCTTGGCCCCGGCCATGCTCACATTACCTGCCGTCCATGTTATTTCACCAGGGCCCACGATGTCCAGCGAAGTGCAGAGACCGGACGACAGCCCCAGCACCAGCGGGGGAAGCTCGGATATCGAACAAAGGGAAACGGTACCACCTGAGCAGGAGCGAGAGCAAGCACAGCCCAAAAAGAAGGAGACCAAGATCTCGAGTAAAACTGCTGCTAAACTTTCAACTAGTGCCAAGAGGTAAGAAGAGACGAGGAAAAAAAGCCTGAGCGTGGCTCTGGAGAGACATTTACACAGGGGTTGTTTGTTGAACTAAAGGCCTCTCCCCTCGTGCCCCAGGGGTGTGAAGTTATATAAAAAGACTACAGTCCCACAGGCATTGTCATTTCAAACATCCACGCTATTCAGTGTGTGGCTGAGCCCGCAGAAAGGTGGTTACTCACACAGCTCGGCACTCCAGTGTCATTGCTGTCATTTGAAAGAGATATTCCCATTCCAGGCCTGTTTGTTTGAGTAGATCAGCCTCGTGCTCCAAAGCACTCTCTTCTCTCCTCCACCGCCAACACCACCACCACCACCAACACTTACCTCCACCAGTCTTAGCACTTATTCCCAAAAAAAGACAGGCGATGACAGAATTATGCAACCGCATGAGCGAAGGGTTGGCTGAGGCCGCTGAGTCTTTTTATAACAGTGACTGATGTTATGATCGTCTCCCTTTTGTGTGTCTGCGCGTCACTTAAGAACTCTTTGAGGGTCTGGAGCACAACAAGGGGGCTGTAACGTGGAGAGGCTGCACTGTTGTCTGAAGTACTGTGTTTATGTTAACGTGAGTTTAGCTGCAGCATTTGCACTCAGTTGCCCTTCACAGTCTGAATCATCATTTTGCATGGTTATCTGAAGGGCTGAAAGCAGTCGTGTTCATCCTCATGCTCGATGTTCCTTTTCAATTTAGTCTGTGCGCTACAGACAAATGAGTACAATGAGCCAGATGACAAAACATAAACTAGCGATGCATGATGTGTTTTTTTTTTCAATACCACAAACTGATGATTATCTGCTTCTCCTGGCAGATTCTTTCACATTTTGAGTTTAAAAAGAAGTCCATAGCCTGTAGTTTATGCACACCTGAGTGTAAGAAAGGCTCAGATATAATGAGCCAAAATGGAGGATTTTATATCCCACGGCTGTAATACGATTTGTTCTGTTTACACTCATAGATTTTCCCTCATATGAACCCTTTCTGCCTTTCTTCTTTGTGTATTTGCGGATCACAAACCAACTTTAAAGGAGCATACAACCGCCTACCTTATCAGTGCGTGTGCATGCTGAGCTGCTCAAGTCCATGAAAAGAATCTGGCTTTGTACGGTTGTTTTTATTTATTGCCAAAAAATTCCACCAAGTAGCCGATAATAAAATGTCCCTGTATGTATGTCGTGCATCTCTAACATAGACGCTTGAATCGGATATTTAAACTCGGGCTGCAACTAGAGATTACTTATATTGTTTTATGTATCTATGAATTGAAAAGGGTGAAAAACGTTGATTGAAGCCCAAGACTACATCCACAAATGTCTTGTTTTTTCCACAACCCAAACATATTCAGTTTACTGTTATAGAGGAGTAAACACACTAGACAACATTCACATTTCAAAACTTGAAAATGCATGTTCTTTATATGGATAGCTAATCAAGTCATGACACCATTAACAACCAGGAATAAATGGGATCTTCTCAGCAGCTGTGTCAGTGTTGAACAAAGTGTTTTTAACAGCTGTAGGTCCACAAGTTTGGATTAAAAGCAACATTTACTTCATCTCAAGCTCAGAACTGACTTCATGTGCTGCAGAAATTGTCTTTCTTTGGCTTTTCATACTCTGGAGATTTTCCCTCCAAGCTTTGATTTTAACACTAAAATCTTTTGTCTTCCAGGATTCAGAAAGAGCTCGCAGAAATAACACTAGACCCACCTCCAAACTGCAGGTAAGACGAATGTTATCTTGTCAAAGCATTTTCTCTAATGAATCATGAGGCCGTATGTACAGATGCACGAGCTGTAATGAGCGTAGACGGCAGAAACGTGCCGCTTTCAAGGCTTCTTGTCTGTTTAAAAGAAGGAAAGGCCACGCTGCGGTGCTCTCCCTTTTGTCTCCGCTCCCATAATGCTGTTGTTTGTGTTTTTTGTTTGAGATGGTAATCTCAGGTGAATTAGAATGACTGGAGCCCGCTCTGGCGCTGTTGTTGCCGCATAATGCACGCCGCAACCTCTGTTGAAAACGCAGCCTTTTTGATCACAGTATTATGGTTTCACTGAAATGGTGGAAAACAAGCAGCAGTGTGACTTTAAAACCTGTTTCGATTCTCATGTGGTTCCCCCCCTCGCTCTGCTGGGGATTTACCACAGACAATGGTTATTGTGTGCTACTGCCGCGGCTCTCAGCCCTTTGAGGAAGAGATACGGTCGCGAGCGAGTGGCAGACCACATGTGCATCAGTCTCTCTTGACATGACAAAAGACGTGCCTTTGGGATGTACCGCGGGAGCCAGCTTTTATTAACTTAAATAACACAAAGTGACACTGATTACGGCTCTGTTTATTACAGCACAATAATTACTCTTTGAATCAGCGCTCCGCTGCAAATTGAGAAAGGAAAATGGAAGCCGGTTGCGTGAGATTGAGGACACTTGTGGGAGAAGCTGATGTTTTCTGATCATTTCGGATTGACCATATTCGTATAAAGGCATCTGCTTAAAATGATTAAGGAAAACGGCTTTGTATGACTCATCTGGCGATTTGGAATTACTACACCCTAGACGGGCTTGTTTATTGCATGAATTAATCACCCCTGCTGGGTCTCATCAGAACCCCGCCATCATTAACGATAAACATTGAGCTAACCTTTTCATTCCAGCTCACAGCCCAGTTTTGTTATTGCACTGGAGGCTAAAAGAGATGTTGTTTTCCTCGAGGACTCTAATCTATTTCAACCCCCCCTCCCACCTCCCCCCCAAAAAAACTAGGTTGGCTCACATGAAGGATTTAGCTTGAGGACACGAGTAAGTCATTTGAAAGTAAAATAATCGCTAGCGGAAATTTCACAGTCACCGTCTTAGTGGGGAAGTAGTTGCCCGGGAAACAATTAAGCTTCTTCAAGATAATCCTTTTTCTCCGTGTGTGTGTTCCCTTTCTGTACACTCCAAGTGATACCGAAATCTAATAATGTCTTTTCTGTGATGCACCCAAATAGATTAGCCCTCTACTAACAATGACGGGGAGAGGGTTCAGATGCATCAAACGTCAAATTTCTCATGCAAGCGATCATTTACATCCGCGCATGAACAAGCGCACAGGGTGCAGCCGGAGTCGTCATTTGTATGCCACACGCTCCTCGCTCACGGCCAGGTTAGCCTGAAAGGTTATTCATTTCACCAACCCCTACCTCCCGCACCCCCACCCGCGACAAATGGAGTCACAGACTGTTGGCCCCCTTCAGGAGGCAGACAGCCAGTTGTGTTAAAGAGATTCACTTGGGCACATGCAACAAACACGGTGCTGGAGGCCAGTTGATGTATGTCATCTCATCTGTTTCTCTGCTGAGGAGCCACTCAGACTCCCTCACCACTTTGTCCCGGTCGTGGAGAAAATTTGCCGTCCTCATCGGGTAGTTGAATCTGCAGTCTCCTTTGTTTCACCTACAATCTCTTCCGTATCGCCTTCAGGGATGTGGAAGGCATCACGCTGTGTTTCTCTCCGCAAAATGGAGAGCTCCGCTTCGTGTCTCTAATATGGATCTGAGCCGAGAACCGGAATTTGCCATTTTAACGCCCTGGAAGTGTGGAGGATCTAATCTAGTGAAACATCTGTGGCAGGAGGTGCCCATTTGATAAGTCTAATAAAACTCCCACGCGTTCTAGAATTCATCTGAGGTTACTGTGTTAACCCTCAGCTGCATTTCATATCACAATCTGTTGATACAAAAACCCCGTCTGCGTTGATAAATCACACACTTTCTAATGTTTCCTGGCTTCCTGCGACCCTGAGCAGTCGGTAATATTAATGCTTAAGTTGTTTAAATATCTATTTCCTTACACTGTGAACGAGATTGTGATATGTTTTAGTGCAATGTCACTTCTTGGAAAACGCAAACAAGTATTTAAATTCGTTGCCGAGCTTCATCTCACTCTCGGCATTGTGACAGCTCCTCTTGTCACCTTGGCACTTGTCATGCATCAAACGAACAGGAACATACTGAAGCCCAAGAGGATTTGACATGGCAATTATTCTCACTGTCATACACTTCAAGTATATTGTACAGGCCGCCTGTGCTTTTACATCCATTGTTGCAAATGAAGCTACATCTGAAAGGAATAGTGTTTTGCTGCCTGTGAGTTGCACAAACATTGCAATAATCTTACTGCCAATAAAACCTTGATTAGATCCGCTATGAGAGAAACATGACAGGCTCATTGGTGCTTCTGCATTTCCAATGCCATAGAGATTCAGATTCACACTGTTGTCATATACAAGTGTTGTGCAGCTCTGTAGATAGAAAATATGGTGACTCAGATTGTTGACTCACAGAAGGTGTTTAAAGTTTGATAAACAAGTCTTTTTTTTTTTCAGCTGACATTTCTGAACCAAAACTGTAGTGTAATATCTACAAAATTCGCCTGGGTGTTCATATGCCTGCTCTTTGTTTTTTTCTCGTTCATCCTTTGTGGGAAAAGCTTTACACTGACTGTCGCAGCTAACAGTTACTGTTGATTATTATGCAGATTATTTTCTCTATTACATTTTGGGTCTATGAAATGTCACAAAATGGTAAAATATGCCCGTCACAAGAGCCCAAAATGATGTCCCACCAACTGTCCAAAATTGGGATGTGAATAATTAATGATTAATCAACATTAAAAATGTATTAACCGACAATCAGAGAAGGGCACAAATTCATCAGAAATTATTTGGTTAGAAATACTTTCTTATCATGTATATCAGAAGAAAATGCATAAATACTGATATGAAAAAATTGATTTAATGAAAATAAAAGTAATTTTTGATTTAGAATCATAATCGTGACACTCTTATTAAGTGACTAATAACAGATTAAGAAACGGTTGCAGTTGAATCAGATAGTTTGATCTAGAAGTGGTTAAAATATTACATCTGTCTGTAGATGATTTCAGCAATGCTGCTTCTGTATCTCACATTCCAGCTCTCCCACAGTCGATATGTCATAAAAATACTCTCTGCGTCTCTGTTTATTTTTCCCTACCTGTCACTCTCTGTGCATCTGCATCGCTGCTGTATCACAGGAGTTGTTAATGCCTGTGACTGTTACTGTTCCTTCCTTGTAATGTTGATCCACTGACGCCAACATTTCCAGCAGCAATCCAAACAAACACACTCTGACATTGTTGAAATAACTACTGGTGATGTACCTTGCAGTTCTGGACCGCTGTGCTGTTTGATGTGTTTATCTTTTTTATCACAGATGGTCAAACAGATACTTTCTTTGCAGCTACAATGGAGTGATAGCAGAACAATGTTCTGCCGCCTGGAATATAATAGTAATGTAGCAGTGAAGGGTTTTGATGTCAATCTATCCAGATTCAAAGATTCATTTTTTAAAGCTGCTATTGTACTCTCAGCAGAATAATCCATCACAGAAGAGGCAGAGATACCGATTTTTCATCCCGGGGCAGCTCAAATAGATTTAATGCAATGCGGTCGCAGTCTGTGGTGCATTTTGAGGAACAGGTTCATCCTCCTCTTCTTTCAGGTTGTGACAAGTCATTCTGGGAAATGTAAAAACCAGTAGCTGAGCTAGAAGTAGATAACTCAAATCATTGAACAGCTCCTGTAGTGCATTGCACTGTACAAACCTGTCACTGGTAGATATTACCAGATGTAGCTAGCTAGTTAATTAAGCCAACACTAGCTCCATGAGCTGGTTGAAAAGACCTTCCATGACTGACTCTTTTATGTTTCCAGGGTCACTCGGTGACATACTTGATAGAGATCATTGCTCTTGTTGTGCAATGCAGAACTAGCGAGTCTTTGTATTGTAACTGTAACAAGTAAAAATTTAAGATATCCTAAATATTTATGTAGTAACCTAGTTAGCTGATATGCAAATGATAGAGTAAACAAACCACAGATGTATAGGAGATATCTTGATGCAGTGCCAGAATGGTTCAACCTTCCATATTGTTTCCATATTGTGCGAGCCATAAAGCGTGTGCACTAGAGACTTCCATCGCCAGAGGCTAACTTCTGCTTCAGCCCTCAGCTAACTTGAATAACGGCTCTTCTTGACTTTCCATATGTAATCGGATTAAATATACAGAATTGATCAAATTCTGATAGTTAAACGAATCACTTTTGCGGGGATTGTGATGCTCAATGTAAGGTTATGATTAAGAAACGATTTACGCTTTAGCTTTGATGGTACAATTATTGTTTCTGTGAGGGGTTTTGGTGTTGGTAGCGTGTGGTTTATCTCTTCATTAGAGCATCAGCTGACTGCCTTAAATGTCATAATGCTTTCAGAGCTGCTGTAATTTAAGGCTGGTCATTGGAGCAAGTAGCTGTCTTTGGTCCCTGAATTTTCCTGGTGTGATGTAATGCCCCCATGATGCCCCGAAACACTTCTGTCACTCCCTGATGACATCATACAACGGTCTTTTCAGAAAACACACACAGCTGGTCACTGCATCACTTGCTCGCTGGCTTAAAGCCTTGACATGAATATGTATCTCCATCAGCATCAAGCCCCACCAAGAAATGAGCCTCTCTTTATTGTAGGTTCTGACCTCTAATTCTCTGCTCGCTGATGGGATCATCTTCATGTCTGTGAAAGCTGCATATTAGTTCTGTGCCATGCCCCTGGGGAATTATGTGTGAGCGACACACCCAGCATCATTTTTCACAGCGTTACCATTAAGCACAGCAGGGAGGGTTATCAATATTCATGAGGGGGCGGGGGGATGCAAACCGGAGGCAAGGGGGGGTGAGCTGCAGAAATACCTCCCGGGTGTTGGAGTTGATCACTGTATTGTGCACGGCATCTTCATAAATTATCATGAGTATCATTTTTGTAAAGTGATGTCAATTTAAAGAGAATAAAACAAGTCAACACTTTTTGTTGACAGTTACACTTAGCCTCAGATGAATCAACCCTAATCGATATCTTGTTCCATAACCTCCGCCTTCATAAATATTGATGAATTATAGGCACCCATCTGTGTCTGAAGCTGGCATGTTCCTGACCTTTTAGTGGAAGTCTTGTCCATTGACTGCAAACTCTAAGAACCTAAAGGCAACGCTACAGAATCTGAATCACTTTGTTCTCCAAACAGAATACATTAAAGCGGGTCTTCTTGGAGATTTTTGCATATTTGCATAAATGCACAGGGCAGGTCAGGCACTCATGGAGAGGTTCAAAGTTGATGAAATTGTATGTAACAAGAGTTGCCATGTGTATACTGTAGAAGAGTGAGAATGTAAGCACCCAATTACAGGCCTAGTTTATTATCAAGGCCGATATTAAGCGTTTTCCAATTATCTGTATCTGGTTTTCTTTTCTTTTTTTGTCCGATTGCCGACAATGCACAACTTTGACTATGATGCAGCAGTTCCCTGGCTGTAATCACCACTCTGTTTTCTCACTCAATGTCAAAACACAATCTGATTAGTGACACGTCATACGTAATAGGCTATCAAGAGTGATATAATCTGAGCCTGCAAAGTAACTACTAAATAAAGCTATCACACAAATAAAGTGGAGAGGAAGTACCAAATTGCAGAATATTGAAATTTAAGTAAAGTACCTCAACTTAGTACAAGTACATCTCTTGAGTAAAATGTACTCTAAAACAGTGAAGAATTAAAAGATGAGTTGGTTGAAAATGGAGCGGAGAGAAAAGAGTACCATATCTGTAGAAAGGCCTTTTCTGTCCAGCAATGGAAAATATGTTAAATCACAGTACTAGTAGTAGTAGTATGTGTTTACTTGCTAACATTTACGGCCATTGTATTACATCTTGAATCAATAAAAACATCCTTAAGAAGGACCAGAAGATGGGGAGAGAAATGCCATCTGTAAAACCAGTCCTATCTAAAGACAAATAAAGATGTCTTGCGGCTGGTACAGAAGCAGATGTGTGTTAGCATGCAGATGCACAGTGCCAGACTGGGTTCTGCTGCTGAGTTGTTATGGCCACCATTCTCCTCATGCACCTATTTAACATCTGCTGAAAATAATTTTCTCCCTGAGCAAAATCAATCTGCCCTCATCATTTTTCCTCTCACACAAAATTTTAAAGTGGCAAAGCAATTTATTTGCTCCTATAGAACAACAGTAACATATGCTCTCCCTCTGACTCCGGCCCTGACTCTAATTTATCCTTAATGTTTTCCACTGCGGCACTTGTTTGACAGTGAACACGGCCTGCCTTGATTCATGTGTGTCATTGAATTCTCAATGTCCTCATTTGTGAGGTAGTTTTCTGGCAAACATTTGTCCAGAATGTTATTAATGTGCTTGTGGGGAAACCGAGCATGAAGCCATGTGGATATTTCGCGGTGGAGTGTTGCCATTACACCGCCGGTTTCACAGAAGCAGTTCAGGTCGTTGAGAATGACTGAATGGTAATCCTAGGCTGACAATAAAGCAAACAGAAGAATCTTTTGGCAAGCAAACTCTGAAGTAAACAATTGCTCTGAGATCCCATTACCCCTGTGACTGGGATCCCTAAACCTAATAGATAGTTCCTGCCAAGATTTGAGAGTCTTAATGACATATTTGCGGTCTGAAATGTTAACACTCATAACCTTCTGTTCAATATGGTGAAATGATTAATTACCAGTGAATAACATCCCTGCGGAGTGCCCTTTTCTCAGTGCTGATTTGTAGAACCTAAAGCGTCAAAATCCTGTCACATTTCTCTACCTGCAGACCTGCGGGCAACCGTGGTGTCTGGGGAGTATCAGACTCCACAGCAGACCTGGCAGCTCAGCTTGTCCTGATCACTGACCTTTTGGTAATAAGTCCATTCTCTCTGCCACCGGGCCAAATGGCTGCCCAGAGTGCTTTAGCGGAGGCAGCAGAGAGACTGAAGAGGCTGCCTCTAATTATGTCCGTGTAGACTTTTGGTGCAGGGTTGTGAAATTAAAAATATTAACGTCGGCAGTTTTGTCTTGGAGGCAAATGTGTTTTTTAGGCAGTTTCCTTTCCTGAAGCGGCGTCCCTGCGAATCCCTGGCCTGCAAACCGATTTGCATGTCAGCACAAACTCTAACTTGTTTTATTCAGGCAAAGCAAATGTTTATAATTACCCCTCCAAGACGCACAGACACACAACTTTTATGTTCTTACACATATTACTAAGATAAAGCTACTTGTCTACATCAATTGTGATTAATGTGTCAGACTATGCGTTCCGCAAATTTCTGTTTTCTGCAAACTTTAGTTTAAGGGTCATGACGAGCTCCTCATTAATGAAACATGTGTTTTTTTTTACTATTTGTTGTGTGTCATCCATCACCCTGGTGCACAGCAGCACTTTCTTGGTTAAGTGATATTTTTATGACTCATGATGTTGTGCAGTTTCCTTTATGCAAAGCCTGTGTATTATGGTAATGATATATACTCTGCATTATTCATTTTTAGCCAGAGGCAAACATTTGCACTGCATCAGATGTCGGGTGCATGTAGCAGCTCAGATGCGGAGAAGGAAAAATGCTTACCGCACCAAAAACTCTGTTTTACTTCAGAGGCATCTTGCTGAATTAAAAAGGAAAGCCGGGGATAATGAACAGATCCCCTGCTCTATTTACAGCTTTCTTAACGGGACCTGTAAACCCCAGTGAGGACAAACTTCCTGAGGGAAAGTCCAGTTCTTCAAGCCTCTCTTTCGAAGTATACTTCCTCAGTTCAATGCTCGCCGCTGTTTAGATTGATTCAGCCCAGCATGGAGGGTTGCCCTCCTGTGGGAATAAAATTGTGTTATTCCCTTCAACTTGGAAAGCATGCAACCACCTACTCAACCATTTCCCCTGTTGCTGGATAAACCGTCCGGTCAGTAATTGCAGTATTCATTGTGCAGATGAACAATAAAAGGCTTGATTTAAAAAAAACAAACCATGTCATTTGAGACAATAAAGACAAGAGAACAGAGGAAGGAGGTGTCACCTCGGCCGTTGAGCTGCACAGTAATTGGTCTTGGGGCTCTTTCACGGTCGGGAGGAAAGAAGATTGCTTCATTAAAGTTCCTCTTCTGATAACCGCAGCCACCACACTGATAGAAAAGAAGATCTTAACTGAAATGACGCTGGCATTAGGAAAAAAAAAGGCCTTGGGGAATGAACCGGAATGGCGAATAATGCAGATAATGGCTTTATTTGTGCATGGCGGTATCCTCAAGCTCCAAACATACTGATTCACATTCAATTACTGGTTTATTTTCCTGTTTTATTTATCAGCCCCTCGGTACAGGTCTTGGCTCAGACAGCTATTTACCTGCTGCTGTAAACACTGTGTGACAGGCTGCTTTAGAGACACACCGCCTTTCTGCTGCGTTTAGTGTTTTCACCGTGCACAGTAACGTGTTTGATCATGATCACATTATTATTTGTTGTCTGACCTTTTTATGTTCTAATGTTGGAGGAATTTTACAATTATCTGATCCTTTTAAATGTAATCTTTCGAGTTACAGACAGTCATTTTAGTCTTGTAAGGTAGCTGTAAAAAGCGTCACTTCTCCTGTCACAGAGAACACCAGCTGTGGTCTGCTTGCATTCAGGCTGGTTACAATGGATTCCTATAGGGACCGTTTTTTACGGTGGTCAAAAAAGATTAATCGACACTTCTCATACCACTCCTGCAGCACTTCACCAGCATCCATCCATATGCTCATATTTTCACTTAAATCTGACTGTATACGCTGCTTTCATCTTGGTCCATCTGTTACAGCAGTCTGTGGAGATTTGTCACAATTCTCTCAAACATTTATGTTTGTGAAATCAATTTCTGAATCAGCCGCAAACCATGGGAAAAACATTTCTTTGAAAGGGTGTGAATGAGTTTTCTTAGAAAAGATGTGTAAGGACATCACTTCACAGTAATTTAACTTTGTGGTTGCTGTAATAAGCCACAAATTTCACAGATTACACAATACTGCAGAAACCTCTCACATGCCTATGAGTTACAAGGTTATTAGTTTTATATAACTGAACAATGAACATCCTCAGCATATTCCTGAATCATGGAAAAAGAAGCCAACTGTGGATCGACTCTTTCCAGATCATACAGTCTGGCTTCATCATAGCAGATAACCAGAGAGGCAAAGCTGTGAGTCTTTGAAACCCCAGTGTATTTATTGGAGCAGTTTCTTTGACAGTGAACAGGCGACTGTGTATTGTTTGTCTAACAGTTTCTGATGGACTGTATTACTACCACACACAGTCATTGCAGGCCCTCAAGACCGTTCCTGCGGTTTCCCTGCATCTGTGGTTTTGACTCTTGTATTCTTTAATAGGAGTTGCTTCTAGTTTCATCTTATATTTAACAACCAGAATTTATTCTGGTCTGTTATTGTGATATGTTCTGCAAAATTTGAAAATGAATTAAATCTGTTTGGATGTCTTTGCCCATTTTACACAAAAAAATCTGTGTTTACGTATGTACAAGTTATTTTAAACATGAGTAAAGTCACTACAAATGCAAATGACTCATCTTCCAATGCCTGTAGACAACTTGACCTTCCTGTTTATTTTCTGGTGGACATCATGAATGTGAAAAATAGGAAACGGTCAAAGGCAGCTTGTAGTACATGACCCTTTTTTAAACTATATGCAGACTGACCAATGTTGGAGTGCTGCTTGAACAGAGACTGACAGAATAGTATGCGTGCACCAATTAGAGGACTGGACATTTCTTGATTCCAACGTGGATGGATGGATGGATGGATGGATGGATGGATGGATGGATGAGTTTGTAGCCTATGTTGTTGACTGTTGATATTCAGGCCCTGGTTGGACATTGAAGTTGTAAAGTAATGTCTTGATATTGCATCGCATTAGAAAAGTGGCAGAAATTGCCGTGTCTACCCTTGTGTTATGTTTCTATTAACTGTGATTGGACCTCATGAATAACCAAAACTACTGCAGAAATATTGGACTTGGGAATAAATGCCCATTGTAACCATTCCCACTGAAGACAAAAGCCAGATGTTAGTGGTTGCTTGGGGGTTTTCTGACCAGTATGAGGATGTAAGATACTTTTTAACGATTTCTAATGGAGAAGTCTTTTTTCCCCTCCTGTAACCACGATCTGAGTTTACCTTGCCTCATGAATTCACCTGTGAGTGGCACAGGCCTATCTCATGACTGCATCTCTTTCATCAACTTAACCTGAGCCCTGATGTCTGTGGGAATTGGCTCTGGGTGACGAGGCAGGTTAGCGATTTTTGCAGAGATTAGCCGAGCTCTCATGGCGCTAGATAAAGGTTATCTTCTGGCATTGGCATCTATCTGCAGATCGCCCTGTCTATGAGTAACGCAATGCGGATGATTAAATTGGCAAAAGATATCCAAGTCTCACTTACTGTACTCAATCAGGGGTAGGAAAGGTCATTCAATATATATGGAAATTATTACTGCCATGTGTGATTATAGGCCACAGCTTGGATCGTTTTCAGGAACTGAGAATGAAAGATAAAAATGATGAAGTGTGTCTATGGGTAAAGTGTTCCTTTTTTATATTCTATGAAGAAACAGTTTCTTAATCCTTCTGCTCTGAGAACTGTCTATGTGAAGTCTCTGGTTTTCAAAGTGTCCAATCTTTCTCAGCCTTGTGTGCACTGATGAGTCTTTGTTGAGGTGAAGCCTTGAACAAGGTCAGTGTGAGATGCAATTACTCGCTCTCTCACAGGCACCACAAACACTATGACTGAATCATGCTGACGATACTGGCTGCCGTTGACATTTAGTGAAGAATCTGAATTGTTCCGTTTGAAAAAACTCACAAAAAGATGAACTGTGAGCAAAAAAGGACACATCTCAAAGAAAGAGAGCAGTGTGATTCTGTGGTTTAACACTATTTTGGTGCTCCGCTGCGGAGGAAGCAGCCCATCTGTCAGAGTGGGTTCTTACATGAGTGTAATCTCAGAGGACAGGGCAGTGGCAAGATTCTCACGGACACCCGCACCCTAATGTATCCCAGACCCTGGAAACAAATGACCCAAATACTCACTGAATAAAGGCATTTGGCTGACCGTGCACTGCAGATGTAGTCTTACTTACACGGAGGTTATTATTAGTGCAGCCAACAACAAAGCCCATAAGCAGCACTGTTGCACCAGTGAACGTCAGGTCTGTGTGCTTGAAAGGAAGAGAGAATAAAAGACAGAAGTGACTCTTAATACATACCTTACTATCACTCTGTTTCAGTTTCAGGGCTCGGTGTTGCATCATTGTTGGTTTCTAAAAAAGAAGAAGATGATTTTTGTGGTAATTCCCTGAGCTACACACCCAAAACAAAAACGATACTGGGTAGTAATAAATAATAATCAATTCACAAAAATAAACTATTCATGGTAGACTGTTGAGGAAGACAGTTTTCTTTAATTCTCTCTTGTCTGGTCGTATGACAGCGGATACTTGTGTATCTTTTGCCAGACGGCAGCAGGGTGAACAGACTGTAGCTGGGGGTGGTGTTGTCTGTTAGGACCCTGACACATGACCAGTATTAAGGCCGACAGTGAGCATCTCTGGCTCTAGTTTTTGGTGTGTCCCGCACTGTTGGCACCAGTTTGTTGGCCAAAATAAGCCTGTCACTATAATATTAGTGATTTCACCTATTTAGCCGGAAGAGTGGTGTGATTATAAAAGGCAAACGCTGCTCTCTTAACAGTTGTTTGTATATTCGCAGTAAGGAGTCTTCCAGTTTTCCTTTTTGAATGACGATTACAGACTACCGCTACCTTGTGGTATGGAGAGTTATTTTCCCTCAGGCAGGCACAGACCATCCGAGCTGTGTTCTTTGCGATTGTGTTTAAATGCAGCTTTTTGTTTGAGACACGGGCGACGCGAGACCACACAACAGTCGTCCTTTGTTCTCTGAGGTCAGTTTGGTGTGTCTTTGTCTGTATATTACTAAGACTTATTAACTCATTATGAAACACTGTTCAGTCAAACTCGACAGACACCTGACGTACGAAGAAATTAGTCTGTTGATTTGAAGTTGCATTTGACGATTTAAAATTCTGATAATGACTTGATTACCCATTAATTACGGTGAATTGAATATGTCAGCTGAGAATAATATTCTGCATGGCTATTAACCAGGGCCAAGGGATCATTAGCCATTTAACTCCTGACATTAACCGTGTATTAATTAAAGCCTGAATGTCATGGAAACAATCACTGATGCTACAAATCTGCAGATAGCCGTGATTTATCTCGAGGTTCTTGTGATTGTCACACTGCTCACCTCTCCCAAACTAACAGCGAGGCGGAGAGACTATCAGATCCTGAAAGAACTGGCCCTCAACCAGCTGCAACAAAGCACCACAGGAACGCCCGAGCCGGTGGGGGGAGGAGGTCTCCAAGCAACAGCCAGCGGTGGCATGCACATTCAGCTATTGACTTAGCCTGTTATCCACAGCTCTTGTGTGGTTGTCAGATCCCCTTCAGCAATCTCTGTGCTGAGCGAGGACCTCTGCCATGCCCGCTCATCTCTATCTTTCCATCATGTCTGAGTTATTATCACTGCTACAGACTCATCAGCCTCGAAGGAAGTGAGCATCTGCTTCAACTGGAGATGTTTGGAAATGGAGTAGTCGGCTGTCTCTTTCACCCTGGTGTCAGGAAAGCTTCTGAATAGCGAGCAGTAATGGGAGTGTTAACCCTGAGGTGTGTGTAGCATAGAAATGTAAGTTCACTGAGAAAAGATTGCTGGGAGCCAAGGAAATAAGCTTATGTGGTTCTGTCAACAGCGGGAAATGTAGAGAGTAATGTCGGGGCGGGAGAAGGCTCACAACAAATTCAGCCATCAGAACATTTGAAAAGATGTTTGTAATAATAAATCAGTCAGCTTCAAACGACATAATTACAAGATTAAAACGACTTGTATCGAAAGTCACACAGAGTCACAAGTAAAGGCAAGTGTGTGCTTCACATTAATATGCTCAGTTGTTTGGGACAGGCACAGTCAAAGACGGAGATGTCAAAGAGAAAGGCAACACTCCTGTAAATGAAGAAAGAAAGGGCACAAGCTCTTAGACAGTCTTTCCCAAAAAATTGGGGGTTTACATGCATTTGATTGGCCATTGCAGCATCTTGCTTGATGATGTTGCGAAAGTCTGGCCAGGGTGAGTTTTTGATTTTTGCTGGACGACCTTGGATTTTTGTTTAGTTTTTTGCTAGTGCCCGCAGTGTTTTCATTCCCAGTGTGTCACCAGACTGGTTGCATATGGGTTGTTGTTTTATTACATGCAGGTTTGAATTCAGTTGGTCAACTAATTGTGTTTCGGGATGGAGCTATTTGTTTTTTTTTCAATAACCGGTACCAATAAATACTAATCAGGACAACTGATAACTGATATTTAGAACCAATTGACATTTACAATGAAAAAAAAAATCAGAATAACCAATGATGATATGTAACTAACTACAATTTCTGTGTGACATTTAACCAATTGGATAGTATTGTGGGTGGCACACTGAGTGAGACCACAGAGTGGTGACTACAGAGTATAAGAGCTAAAGTTAAATAAATTTATTTAATCAGCAATCAGACACAAAAAACACTGATACTGATAATCAGGAAAATGCTAAATATCGGCCCCAATTATTGACCTGGTCTATCCCTGTTTTGGATCGTAGTCCGCGTTCATCTGCAGAGGGACAGCAAATACTGAAGAATCAATTGGACATATTAATCAAACTGTGATAATCAGAGTCTGAATTTCCTCAGCCGAGCAGAGTTCTTTAAGTAGGTCATTTATTGAACAGAGTTTTGCAAACCTGACATTTTAAAACTCATCCATTCGCGGCCAGGGCACGATGGAAGTATTGAATTCCTCTGCTCTAATTTAACGTCTGTTAAATACCACAACAGAACAATGTAGGAACAGCTGTATATGACCGCCAGTTCGTACTGCGGTTTGCCCTCACTTTATATTGTTATGACAGGCTTTCCAAGCACAAGTAACTGCTGGCTATCACATGTCAACATCTGTCTCTGTGTGCCTATAAATCCCTGTATTTTGAAGTCATTTCCTGTAGTTGGTTCAGACGTTGCTCTCTCTGTCTGACCGGAACGCAACACGGTTTGTCTGGAAGAGAAACAAAACCTGCAATTTCAGGATGTTTAGAGCCGTTTGGTCATATAGCATCGCCTGATCCTGCCAAAACTCATGAAACTAATATTGTTAATACTCCATGAATAAACCTTGTTAACTTGTTTAATGTGAACATCAACACCTTGTTGACAGATGTGTCCCTTTTTACTGCCGCACCCTCTGTGCCCGTGGTGGAAGTTATCAATTACTGCAGCTAGTTTAAGTATTAGGTTTACAAAGACAAACGACCAGCGGGGTCTCTATACATTCTTTGCTTTTGTTATTTTATTTTAGCCCCAACAATAAATTCCGAGATCTTCTTTGTGCCTGACACAACAAAGTCCAGATTGGCGAGGCCCTTATCAAAAGTGTATTTTGAAGTAATTCCCCAGAGAAGAAGTAATCATAATTAGCTAATTAAAGAAGGCTTAAGAGAGGGGCAGAGTGAAAGAGTGGCAAAGTAGATTAGTGGAAATTTGCATGTGTTGACACTGAAGGAGGAAGGAAACGTCTACTGTCTAATTTCTGTTTATGGAGAATGATCTATTTTCAAGGGCATGCTTCAAGCCAGATGCTGCTTTTAAGCGTTTTTCTCTTTGAGGTTATTACACAGACGCGCCGAGGAAATCTCTGTCTGCGATTATTGAGTGAACAGTAATACAGTAATACAACAGCCTTGGGTGAAAGCGAACCCTGTGTGTCGGGCCGTACGCACACACACACACACACACACATTTGTGAGCACATCTGCCGGCAGCTAAGGGTTGGCGTTAAACACCATCCCTGGTAATTACACGAAATCGGAGGGATTGTTCATTGTCCCTGGCTTTGTGATCTGGACATTGTCCCGGTCTCTTCCTGGCTTTGTGCCAGCTCAGGGTCTTAACACAAACAACAGTGGGGGAGGGAGCCCTTAATATGGAAATGGCATTAATTACTGGGCCTATACAGCAGATGTGACCTTCAGCCTCCACTCAGCATAAATACTCATCTCATGAAGGAGAAAAACTGGCTGGAATAAGAAATCATTTTACTCTTGTAAGCATATGAATACCTGTTTGTAGAGTATCGCTTTTCTTAGACTTTCTTTGTCTCTTTGGTTTTACCGAATACTCAGTTTGATGCTTAAACTGGTTCACTGGTTGGTTCCCCAACTCCCAACAGCAGGTAATCTCCTAATCAAAATGTTGAAAGATAATCTAAATCCTACTAAAATAGCCTTGAACTAAAAACCTGCAAACCTCCACGGCTTCGGCATTCCCCAAATCTCCATCATTAACTTGTCAGGAGCGAGCATTTACCGCCTGAGCTGCTCTCTCCCCCAAATCTCTGTGAGCCCGCTGGCAGTTTGAACACCAGGCTGTCGATTCCAGTGCGCCGTGCTGATTAACATATTAACACGTCTTTTGTTTCAATTTTCTAGCGCTGGCCCCAAAGGAGACAACATCTACGAGTGGAGGTCGACCATCCTGGGACCCCCGGGCTCCGTGTACGAGGGCGGCGTCTTCTTCCTGGACATCGCCTTCACGCCAGACTACCCGTTCAAACCCCCCAAGGTCAGCAGCCTGCAGGCACAACTGTTAAATTATTTGGTATTTGAGTAGCTGACCAAATATCAGCTTTCCTGCAGAGGGTCTGGAAAAGTGTTGAGAATACCTCTGGGTCATTTCATGCTGTGGAAAAGTTAAAAGATTGTTAGTGATGCACAAACTGTTTGACCACATGTTTCTTCTAGAGCAGACAAACAGCAAATTTATATTTTATGGGGGTTTTTTTGGTGCAGAAAAATTAGCAGTTACATATGCCCAGATACAGAGCAACATTACAGATCATTTGAAGTCATGTCTGTGGACACCTGAGGAATTATTTTAATGTTCACTTAGCTGCTAATTGTTCTACTGTGTTCACCCACAAGTCACCTTGCCTGCCTGTCTGCCAGGTGCTGGGCGGATAGTGTACAAGAGAGTTAATCTGAATTCTTTCAGACTGTTCGACTCGCTCTAATACCTGCCTGAGGCCTGAAGTGCTTATAGGGAGATTTCCAAATATTGAGATGTATGTCGTGTAAAGTGATAAAGCTTAAAAATATCACAATATGTGATTATGTCTGATAATTGTCCTCCCAATGCAAAAATAAGCCTTGATACATGTTAGAAGTTGCAGAATAAGAGAGAAAGAGAGCAAACAAGCATAAAAACAAACATCCATTTATTACATGTTTCATTACAGTTTCTAAATTAGGTTAGGTTAGGTTATTATCCTCCTAAAAGAAACTTATCTTCAGTGAAGGTCATTAAATTGGCGTTACAGTACAGCAGGGTAAAGTACATGACATTTCAACAAATCGCAAAGTAACAGATCGAGATTAAAGATACAGATAAACATCTCGGCAACACCCAGGTAGCGTCAGACAAATAAAAGATTGGAGACAAGCCTCTGGGAGCATTTTCAATACAAAAATATTTGTAACACCATGATGGCGTGGTGATGGGTCAAGATTTTTGAATATTCAAATAGTCATTCAATTTGAAAAAATCAAGGAGTTATTTTCAGTGTGTAGAAATAACAAGATGCCACCAGGTACCACGTTATTACAAGCCTTTGGTAGAATCATGTTAATCTTATCAAGCCCCTGTAAAACATGTGTAGCAGTCTTTTCCGCACAAGGTCAGTATAAGCCTTTGTCACTATATGCTACAGTACATACAAACAGATCTTTGAATAATGGAATAATCGTCATATCCCAATCATGTGCTTATCACAGCCGAACCTAGAAACATATCAACCAGTCGTGTTGTTGCATTGATGTCAGCGAACACTTGAGATTCTCAACTGTATCAGCCAATCTGGTGCAGCTGCATACTAATAATCATGGAAGCGAAGGATATTATACTAACGCACAGGATCACCAAGAAAGTTTTTATTAAAGATTAGACAATTAACTCGCGTTTGCTGGGGTGTGATGAGCTGATGGCGTCATACACACTCTGGATTGAGACATTAAAGAAGTTGGTGTTGTGAAACAGAGCACATGTGTAGTAGATGTTTAACCTATGAGGAAGAAAGTGGATTTAAATCTTATTTTGAAGCAAAGTCACCAAACTTTTGAAACACGCAGTGAAAGTTCTGGCTCTGTCTCTATTCATTAAGCTCCTGGTCCTGTTAGCCCAGGGGCGTTGCCAGGATGGCTGCTGAATGGCGAGCCTTGCCTAAAAAGACTTTGGTGGTGTCCTCACACAGATTTCATGCACTGCTGAACCCTCAGGATGGTGATGACTGACTGGTTACCTCGCATACTGATGACCTACTTTAGTAAAATCAGGAAGTGATGAGGAAAAATGCTGTACAGACAGAATGTGCAAAGATCAAGGAAATTCCCACAAAATACTGAAGAAGTTTTAAAAGATGTCACATATTTATTATTCAGAGCTTTTGCTAAATTATAGTTTCATCACTGCCTGGTAGCAAATGTTCCACAGCCCAGGGAGTGGGAGTCCTCGCCGTACAGGACGAGCAGGTATAGAAAATGAATGGCTTGTCGGACTGGTGTAGGCAGAAGTGGACTTTTTTATGCATGTTGATGACAGCATAATGTGATAAAAATGAAGCACCAGTTCAACAGAATTATGGCAGTAAGCTAGTGCAGCACATTATATCACACTGGTGTCATGGTAATGGCTCAGAGTCAGTACTGCAGCTGTTGACAGGGCTTTCTTTACAGCCTGGATTGCTCTTTCCTGCACTTTGGTTTTATGAAGAATCGTCGTGATTTTATTCTAAGAGTCTGTGTGGTGCCTGGTTCTGACCTGTGGGCTGCTCAGCTTCTGAAGAGTCGCTCCTCTTGTTTTATGCGATGCTGTCCGCAGAGCACTTTCAGGATGTTGAGTGGATGTCATCATTGAACACGCAGACCCGTCAGGGCCAATCTCCCTTTAGTTTACCGTGCACCCCATTACCCTTTCACTTGGCCTTCATTTTCTCTCCTCTGTGTTATGCACACCCCTCCCCGTGCTCACTCGCCCTCTTTTCCCTCTTTCTCGTCCTTTGTGCTGTGTAACCACCAGCTCTGTGTTTGACAGCAGACTCAAACAAATCCACAGGCTCCGGCCCAGCTCTCTGTTGCCAGAGGGACTCGAGTGTTTCCGCCCCCACCGATACCTCCTACCCCTCCGACACACTGTGATCTGCAGCCAAACCCCCCTGCAATCACACACCAAACCTTTCGGCCTGTAGCTGCCATACACTCCCTCACTATAGAAACGCTCCAGTGGAGCTCAGTTGCTGAATTCAATCAGACCTCAGGCTTGGGAAATTTGGATCCAGAACCCGACTCACTTTAAAAATCTCTAAAATAGAAGAGCAACAAGAGCTGACAAGTTCGCCAGGTGGATGAGTTTCCGCGTCTGAACTCGGGCCAGGAGAGGAGCAGTGTCTGCACCGGGGCTGGTTATTTATAACGTCCTGCCCTGTGTGATTTTTGGGAATGCCAAGGCTCATTAGAGATTTCCTCTGGAGGGTCAGGGTCAGGAGGACCAGATGTCGGTGATTGGTCCTGACACTTGACACCACTGTTTGCCTCGCTGCCCCAAACAGATGTCAAGCTCACATCCAACCGAGGCAGACAACATAAACAGTGGTAGGTTGGTTGTCTGCTTGTTTAAGGTTTAAGAAACATCACGCCACGTGTTAAAGGAATTCATTTACACTCGGGTGCTGCAGTACAGTACTCAAACAAAACCGACATGAAAACTGTTATTGTTTGTTGTTGTGCTTTGGTTTTGACACCATGCTGCCCTCTGTTGGTCTGTCTCGCTCACTAAAGTATCATGAGATTTGCTGGAGGAGGTGTTACTCTCTGACCAGATGAAGTCAATTCCGTTTTTCAAGCCACCCAAAAAATCCAAACTGTATCTGGTTCACTGGCTGCCAGTAAAACACTGTCCTTTTTTGATAGACTGTGTATTTGTGGCAACTTGCTCATCCAGCAGCAGTGACAAATGGTGTTAAATGGGCCTCGGTGGAGCAATCAGGCAGGGCCATTATGCCGGTACTGATGCTGATACATCAGCGTTAATGTGAATAAAAGAGAGAAAGGAGGTGTGAAGACCCACAGCAGCTTTTAAATGTCCTCCATGTCTCACCTGTTATTGCTCCCGGTTTTAACAAGCTTCTCCTCCTCACAGACTCGACAGCAAATTATTTTCCTTTCAGGGTTTAGAATTCCTCCCTCGTCACAAATTACTCCATCAGTATTTTCTGACTTCATCTGCTGCTAACATATTTTTATTTGAGGCCATCACCGATCACTTGTGTCCCTTTTATCTCTTTCTTTTCTCTGCAGGTTTTCTGTGTTCATACTGCATCTGTAGAGAGGTGACTCCGACTGTTGAACTTAATTAATATCGGTCGCTTAAAGTGGTCATTCATTATCATTATCAGGCACAGATTGGCCGCCGGGACCACCGGCAATCTGATTGGCCTGGAGTGTCAAGCAGTGTTAAAAATGCTAAATTAATAACGGGTCAGTCAGAGAGAAAACACAGTACCGCTCTCAGCACGTCGGATCACAACAGACGACCTCCAGCCTCCTGAGTTGATTCTGTGACATTCATGCTGTATAAAGCAGATGATGCACATGGATGGAAATGATCTGGAAAATAAAGACTTGTATACTCTTTCTTGTCAGGTGGATTAACCACACTCAGCTACCAGAGCGTTATGATGATTAATTCATGTCCAGTCACAGCTCTGAGGAAACGCCATCTGCAAAACAAACGCTGCTGTAAAAATGCACAAAATATATTTATGAATATTAAACCGAGGACAGTTTTTCAACTTAAAACAGAAGAAATGTTACTGGCAGTAATATAAAATGTAGTGTACATGATCTGTTGTGAACAGAGCGATTGTGGAGACTGACGTTAGATTCCTCCCCTGAATTATTATCCCATCTGCTCTCAATCATTTTGCTGTCATTGCAAGTTCCTCCGAATAAGACAAGCAAATTACCACAAGTGTAACTGCACAGTAACGTCTACACAATCCAATTTTAAAAGATCATATTAGACGGACATTATGGGAGAGATGATGGTGGTGTTCCTGACAAAGTTGAAAGGATAATTGGATGAATCTCTGCTGCTGTTCGTCTCTTTCTCTTCATGACTGTCTGCTGTCAGGGTACAAACAAGACAAGTCGACATATTCGGATATCTCGAATCATTTATCGAATCTGTCGCAGCTCATATTTGTTGTTCAATTATTTCAGCTCTAAGTTATGATTGTACAAAACAGATGATGTTAAAATCTACTGAGGCATTTGAACACAGAGGATCACCAGCTGTTTTGATGTGGTAACAGATATGACGTCGGCGAGTGAACCGCTGCAGCTCTGTGTGTCAGTTTACTGGAGAGTTCACGTTAGTTTTCATTTCATTACAACGCAGAAACAAAGAAACAATGGTTTGTTATTAAAGGCCAATAAAACAAATGTGGCGCATTTAGTTTTGGTCGATGATCACAGGCCTCATTCTTGACTTGAAAGGTCAGCGGCTTCAGGGGTCACGCTCGCTGACGTTCAAGTCATTTCGTGGTGGTTGTGAGTAAACCGTGACATCGAGGGTCGCGTTGCCTTTCATGTCCAACAGCAGCTTGTCAATGTGACGACGCACCGTTTTGTGTCAGTCTCAAAGGAATGAGCTGGCTCAAAACGTAGGGAAACAAAACAATTATTCCCTTTCATGGGAGAGTTAGAAGAGAATGTCAGTACTACTCTTTTATTTATGCATTACATTTTAAGCCAGAAGAAGCTCAGCTTAGTCTAGTTTAGCATAACGACTGTGAGCAGAGAGAAACAGCGAGCTGGACTCCCTCGTGAGATAAATGTCCCTCCTCTCGGTGTTAACACTACGATAATCACCTGCTGATTTGAGATTTGTATTTGACAAAAGATATGAAAGTGGTATCAATCAGCTGAGCCAACTTTTGGTAGGAAAGCGGGTAAACTTATTTTCCAAAATGTCAAGATAATCCAAATTAGTCCTAATGAATTCAATAGATGTGAAAGCTTTGTATTAAAATGGCCACATCCTCTTATTTCAGCTTATTTTAGTATTTCTGGAATCTCAAAGAAGATATTCACACATCCAACTAACTCAAATGCAGTTGGACACTTAGAAAGCGTCACTGGATCTCAAGAGTTTTTCAAACAGTCTTTACTAAAGTACTGTCGAGACCGAAACATCAGTAAATGAATAAATTGTGTGCAGGAAGTATTTATGGTTTTCTTCTTCTTCTGTAACATTTCCAGTAAAGTGCTGAGTTACCAACAGTAATTTTCAAATTAACATCTTTTCATCTGGGTTTTATTTTCACACAGTGACTTCATGTTGTTGACATGTCTCTGCTCCGCCACTGTGAATGTTTAAACGTCCTGTTTTCCTGTATTTGGCAGATGAGATCATTCTGTTTCTGTTTCGTGCGTGCAGGTAACATTTCGTACGAGGATCTATCACTGCAACATCAACAGTCAGGGCGTGATCTGTCTGGACATCCTGAAGGACAACTGGAGCCCCGCCCTCACCATCTCCAAGGTGCTGCTGTCCATCTGCTCCCTGCTCACAGACTGTAACCCAGGTAAGATCAACATCTGCATGGTGTGTATTGTGCGGCTTGTGTGTGAGCCGACTCTCTTTAACCGAGCGCGGTTGTGCTGTTAAACACATCAAATCTCTGTTTCTTTTCTTCTTATTTGAATCTAATGTTTATTTTTACTCAAGGCCAAATTTCAAGCCGACAGGCTGTCAAAATTATGTTTCCAGACTATTAAGTAAGCCATGACCAATTCAACCCCTCATTGTTTCCCAAGGCCGTCCAACACTGACAGATCTTTGGCACAGTCGGTGGCCTGAAGTTGTAAATAACAAAACCAAATCTTCACAGCAGGAAGCGGCAACTGAGCCGCTCACAGAGCAGATCCACAATGACTGTTTAAAGAAACACTAATATTAACTTGCATAATGCTTCGAGAATGTTAATAGGGGATGTAATAAAGCGGTTGAAAGAGTGAACAGGTGTGAGGGGAATGAGCGCAGTGCTGAGAAATGAGGGGAGAAAGCAGGAGAATTCATGACCTGGAGAGGGAATAATTGGGTCAAGATGTAAGATGGCCGTTTCGTGCTGCCTTACAAGTAGCAGTTTTAAGTTCAGCGTGATAAATGTGAGCATAATGGAAGCCAGCCAAGTACAGGGCATTAACTTGCAATATGGTGGTTTTATAGTCAATTTAAGTCTTTCCACAACTCCTCTCGCTCTGTCTCCACGCAGACTGTGCTGCTGCTGGAGGGGGTGTCTCTGCTTTTAAAATGATTGATGGTTATTGATACAGCTGAAGTTGAGATGGAGAAGTGGCGTCTACTAAAGCTATTAGCGAATGAACGCTGCATCTTCCCCCCAGAGAGAGAACTCCTTAACAGTTGGAGCTACAGGCCATCAGCCGGCATGAATCTGGTGAATGGTTCCAATAATCTGGAATTAAATTCCATTTATATCAATCTTAGTTAATGTGGATGGAAAAAACTTAGAAGTCATTTTGGCAAATTTTTTGAATATACTGTAATATCAATACTTTATTTTGATTCTAATTGCTCGAGTTTCTGATCTGATTTAATAGCAGAATCAAAGGACAATATTCAAAAACTCTGAACTGCAGATTTACTTATTTACTCAACTGTGACCACATTTTGTGCTCAGATCTTAATGCACAAATTAAATTCAGTGGGGAAGTCAGAATTTTTAATGTCCAATGTCAAGAGACGCGGTGCCATGGAGGACCTCGTCATTATCAGATCTCTGCTGCGAGAGAAGACTCGCCGGCTGCGGCGGCTGCTTGTAGATTTTGCTCGGCTTGAATTAGCGAGCGGAGACGAGACAGAGCGAGGTGACCTTTGAAACCGCTGAGCAGATTTTTTTTGGGGTCACGCTGTACAGATGAGACATTGAGATCATTAATGTACATTTTGTCCTCGTCCAGGTAGAATATCCAGACACAGACTGCATGTTAATGCTCTGCACAGGGTTCCCGAGGCTCCATCGAGGCCGTTAGAGAAATAGACACAAACAGACATTAGCCACAGAAAGTGTGCTTGAGTATTATTGCTGGAGATCACATCGCCCCTCCTCAAGGACCCCAAGCTTTGAGCCTTCCTACATCTACATAAAAGAAAAAACCTGTTAAATACCAAATATAAATGGAGCTGAACGTTTGAAACAAACTCAAGGCCCAGTTTACTAAACGTCACAGTTTCAGACATGGATCAAGTTTAATTACTGTTACGATAATTGTTCCTTTTTAATTCTACGCTTCAAGTACCTGACATGCATTTAGCGGAACGTAATTGTAATAGACACGTAAACAACCGCTGCCTCTCAGCACACAGCAACAGATCCAATAGATCCAACAGAATTCGATCATTACCGTGACACATCCTCCTCTCACCCAATCGTTTACATCATACCAACTCTTGACGAGTCTCTGTTTACAGTCGTCACACAGTAATTATACTTGATGATTAACACACACTCTCTCTCTCTCTGTCTCTGTCTTTCAGCCGACCCTCTGGTGGGAAGCATCGCCACACAGTACCTGACCAACAGAACAGAGCATGACAGAATAGCCAAACAATGGACGAAGAGATACGCCACATAGACTCCCCGCCTGGAAACGTCCCCTCCTTTACCTCCCTCGCCCTTCACTGTACCTCTCTCTACCTCTCGCTCTCACCCATAGTCTGTCAAAGCACACTCACTAAGTGCAACGGTATACCTGCCCTCCTATCACCCTCCTCCTCTTCCTCTTCCTCCTCCTCCTCCACCCCAACATTTTATCTACCTTTTCTGTGTAAAAAAAAAAAGAAAAAAAATCAAACGAGACAAAAAAATGTCCTTTGTTTCCTTGTTGACTTGAAAGCTTCTTTTTTATACAAAGAGTAGATTGGGATTTTTATTTTCCAATATCTGAATGTTGGAAGTATTGTATTGGAGAAAAAAAAAAAACACAGAATATTATAATTATCATACGCATTGTCCTCCAGCTATACAGTATGTATTCTCATTTTCTTAGTGGCACCTGGAACAAACATGCAGAAGAAATGCTTTGACTTTGTTTTCCTTGTTTTTTTTTTGTCGTTTTATTTTTTTTTTTTTTGTATTTGTCATCAATATGTTATCTGCATGGAACAGGAAGGTTTGCGTCAATGGATCCTTCATGCTTTTTAACTTCCTCTGATTTTGTTTGTACTGTATGTATTTTTTCAAAGGCTTTTGAGGCAGACCACAAAAGTATAGGTCTGCCTGTGAAAGAGGCAGGACTTGTATATTTACTGGCTACCCGCCACCTCTGCAATTGCAGAGTGGTTTGTTGTGCACTTGTATTACTGAAGCACCCAATAAAACACACTGTGGTTGGCTTGTGAGAAAAAGAAAAAAAAACGCTCGGCTCTGTCTGGGTTTGTGTTCGACTGCAGCCTCGGTGCTGCTCACATTCACACCTGCTCACCGACCAGCCGCTCATTTCTTTAATGTCCCCGCTGATTATAAAACTTAACAGTCAGAAAACTCAAACAAATCTTATCTAAAGTCGGGCGTGGCTCGTTGCGACGCGCGCCACTTCTTACAGCTTTTATTACCACTATCAAAGAGGTGTGATGTTTCCTCCTGAGTGGATCTCAGACCTTCAGGCCAAAGAAGGCGAGATTGTGTTCTGGCGATGGTCCAGATCTGGGAGGTGTTTTGTTAGTCGAGTTTGATCTCAATCTTGAGAGCGCGTTGGAGGATAAAGAAGTCAAATTACAGGGTAGGAATTCAATGACTCTTGTTACAATACTTCAACACCACTGTGGCGTGTTTAAGTGCATTTAAATTGGTATTTTATTTTTTGTTCTAGGGATGGAAGTATCAATTTAAAGACGGAGAGACTTGACAACTATTCATAGATATTAATATTCCCTTCACAGGACAAACCCCTACTGACCTGTCGTCCAGCTCCTCCATGAGGGTGACATTTGTGTTTTTAATTGGATGAACTGAACTGAAATTCACGTTTCCTCTTGTTATGGAGGACTCAGGGCGCCGAGTACAGCTTCACAAAGCCGGCAGCATTAATGTGGACTCTTTTAAATTATTTATGAACACGCAAACATGAAAACATAAGGCAAAAACAACAGCAAAAACTGGCAACATCTGTGGGACGTGAGAGGACAAACCCCATCCACAGACTGCATGATCAAAACTGTTCACCTGTGAGTGGGTTTGATGTTGTAGCTGATCAGTGTGTAATAAATAAAGGTCATTTATTGTCAGAGCAGGGCTGCACTGTGGGGTGAAGAGATGTAAAATCCTCCCCTGATGTGTTCACCATCCAGTTTTTTTATGGTGCGGCTCGATTTGAGTTTGTTCAATTGAGCTGAAGACGTGCCGGTGCCTTGCAGCTTCTGCTCATATTGCTGCACATCGGTGTTTATTTGTTTTCTGTCTCTCCCACAATGACCTCGACACGGAGTCGGTCTTGAAGGCGGAGATGTTCTTATTGAACCGTCTGCGTGAGATCCTACTGACAGAGTTCTCGTCGGCCTCGGTTATTACACCCCTCACAGCCATGGAAAAAAAAAAAAAAACACCCTGCAAATCTGTAGGCAGCGTTCGTATTTGGGTCATAGCCATCTGTGAAGGAAGGATCCCCTCGGCTGCTCACCACGGATGGCTGCGTGAAGAATCTCCCGTGCTTGTGTGACCAGAGTCACTGTACAGAGGTGTCAGAGTGTGTGTGTGTGTGTGTGTGTGTCATCCCTCGTGTGTTACAGTGAAAAACCAGTGTTGTACATTTAAAGAGATCATGGTAGTTTGGCTGTAGATGAACGCCTTCCTCTACATAACATCACCTTTCTGGATCACCCGGTGACACATAGTGTTACACCACAGCCAGTGCATTACAGTAATATATTGGAGTAATATAACACGTTACTAATAATATGTCAGAGATGTATTACTACAGTTATGACTAGTAACGCGTTAAAGTCCACGTTCCTGACTGAAATGAAGAGTTTATTGTTGTTTTTTTTTTAAGAATCCGTCCTCACCAACACGATTATATTAGTATAGCCGAGCCAGTAAGGTCTTTGTTCAGTATCTGTGTGACTGAAATGGGCCTGATGATGAAGCCTATAATCCTCCGGGCCCACTTTAATTTACATTCTTGAATCACACCATGCAATCCTCGTTGTGTGGACTAAAATAAAAAGGCAGATGAAATCAGGTGTCGCGTCATTAAAGGGGACATTACAGAAGGTACAGGTCTGTTACCGATATTTAATTTGCTTACTTAAAAAGATCTCAGCTGTTCAGTCGTTCTGTGCAGATTATTTGCGTTGGACAGCTGGTTTTTCTTTTACATACTCGTGTTTACCACTTTTCAAACCGCAGAGACTTCCTGGCATCACCGAACCCTCCAGAGTTACTCATCACGAGAGTGAAAGTCAAAGAAAACAAACCTACGTGTAAGTCAGCGTCATAATGTGAGTGACGCTCGTCTCGTGAAGGCTGATTTAAGGTTTTGTAGACGCCAGTGTGGTGGAGATTCTTTTTAGTTTGATCGTTTCTCTCTCCGGCAGCCCGCTGAGAATCGAGGCCCTTCAGTATTTCACGAGGGAATAAAAGTAAAGTGCCTGAGTGAGCATCAGGTTTTTAGGGGAGTAGATGACATCCAAAGTCTTCAAAACAGAAGGACGGGGACCTGCTGAAAACAGTGTTTGTTGTAGGACTCCATCATCGCACACAACATGCTCTGGCAGTGCGTCACTTTACCGTTATGAATTAGTCATGAAACCAAAAAGCTTTTAAGCAGAAGGGACGCAGCCAGCTCTCCACTCGCTCCACTTTTTTTAACAGATTTGGTTTTCCAGATCGGCTCCTGGTGCAAAATAGCGTTACAGGAAGGGGGGAAAAAAAACCTACTTTACATCTTAATGAATGTTCTGATTGGCTGGTGGGATGCATAAATAATAAGATGGCCATTATCATGCGAGGCGGTAGCCAGCAGGCTGCTCGCCAACCTGGCTGAGGCCTCGCCGGCTGCATTAATGGGTGCTGAAACAACAACAGCAGATCCATATTCAGAGGGAAGGATTAGGGTAATGTGTTGCAGGAATGAAATTTGGATGAATTAATTAGCGTCTGCTGGATTTTTTTAAATCTACACCGAGTTGTTTCTGACTCCATGAGGTGTGCGAGATAATACTGCAGCTCAGATCCGGTAATTTAATCCCGCTGTGAATCACGCGTCTTGTGTTTCAAAGCTTCAGCTCGGTCTTTTCTGCAACACACCGCAAAGCTTCAGTGGTGGAGAGGTCTCTTTATTTCTTTAAATGTAAAGAAACCGAGCGGGGAAATTTATGAAGCGAGACTTTAAAGGGACGAAAAAGATGCAAACATGTCACTGTCAAAATATTGACGCAGCACAGCAGTGCTCACAACCTGCCTGGATCACCACATTAACCTTGTATACTCACACATCCGCCAGCAGGTAACAGTATATAATGTTCTTCACGGCTCATTTAGCTGCTTGACGCCGCTCTTTCCACCTTACGAACCCCTTAATGTGTAATTTATTAGTAATTGCACCAGATGGAGTCCAAATAAGAAGGTGTTGAGACGTCGATGGCACATGATTTGGCGCCCTTTAATACAAAAGAAAAAATGCAAAACAAACCACTTCATCCCCTTTTAAACTGTGAAAATCTGCTGTGCATGTGATGAATGTTGTCCAGTCACTTGCCCTCAGTCATGAGTACATGGAGATGTGGGCAGTTTATGTGGTGTTTCAGTTTCTGTGGCCTGTCAGTGACACAACAGTGTCGTCACCGCTGAACATTTCACCCTGTCCAGATTACTTCCTTCAGATTATGAAGATGATCTGGCATCTTTTGCAGCACTTTACTGCAAAATAAACCTGCATTTTTAATTAGAAAAGAAAGTGTCCTGTATCATAAATGGCCTGGATGTCTGGCGTTTGCACAGGGAAGCACTAAAACTCATCTGTTGGTTGCTTTTATTAGTGTTTTTATTTATTTATCTTTTTTTTCCCACCAGGAGGGAAAGTAATGCAGTTAAAATGTCAAAACACTACATTAAGATTGAAGCATTTTCAAGGATTTCCAGCACCGGCACTAACCCTAATGATTTTTTCATTATTGATTAACCTGTCGATTGTCTTCTAGTTGTTTGGCCTATCAAATATCAGAAAACCGTGAAAAAGGTCGATCGGTGTTCCCTGAAGCCTCAGATTACATCCTTAAATGTCCTGTTTAGTCCACAGCTCGAATATATTCAGCTCACTGTCATAGAAGAGTGAAGAAACCAGAAAATATTCACATTTAAGAAGCAGAAATCAGATAATTCTGACTTTTATTTCCTAAGAAAATGATTCAAACCGAGGAATCTATTGTAGAATAGGTGAATAACCGCTGCAGCCACACAGTCAAACACAAAACTGCTGTTAAGTATATTAATTGTCTACTTTGGTTGTTTTTTTTAATTTCATCAGGTAACCAAACCAACCTCAGCTGAAATACACTGAAGTTCAATTTAAAAGGTGACAAGTTCGACTCCCTGTTGCAAACACATAGTCAGATTATCATCTGTGCAGGATGTTGAGTCAAATGAAACATTAAACCTGTCAGATTAACAGTAAAAAGGTGAGTTCGTGTGTGTGTGAGCTCAGAAGATGTAGGCTGTCCTGTTCCCAGAGCAGGACCGGTGCCGTCCAGCCCACTGCAGCCGCGGTAGGCTACTTCCGTTCCGCAGAGGGCGACAGGCACCAGCCAGCCAAGACTGTGGCGGAGGTCCAGACACAATAGACTGGGTAAGTTTTATTAGTGAGCTAAATACTTGATTTAAGGTCGATATTTCACCGAGCGGCGGGAGGATACGAGTCGGTCTGCTGCCTGTGCGCGTTTCCAGGCGGAGTCGAAGGTCAGTCTGTCGGTACACACGCCGAAAAGACGAGCAAACAAACAACACGGTCGTGGTTAGTTGGTCGCACGGAAAAGAGGCTCCGGCTACGTGCTGGAGCGGAGTTGTTCCTGGCTGCTGTCTGACGCGTTTAATGTTTCGCTCTCACGTTGAGCCTTTAAAAACCTCCGTGTTCCCTCTTTTTTTAATACATATAACCACAATGTCTCCTCTTACAACCGAGACAAGCGGCGTGTGTGTTTACACGACGGTTACCCGGTTCACTTGTAAAGGATGCTTAGCAAGCAGCTTTCCCCCACGCCGCTCCAGGAAGTAGCCTCGTCCCTGAAGTCGTTGGGCCTGAGTGTTCGCTGCCAGTTGGAGTTGCGGGGGTGAAGTGGGGGCGTCTGCAGGTAGCATGAGCCGTGTGTCGCGGGGAGGAGGGGGGTCACCACCGCGGAGAGCCGCTCCAACACCCGCAACCATTTGCTTTAAATCTTTAAATGTTCACCGGAGTGTTAGCTTTGAGTTTGCGGTTGTGAAACGGTTAACTTGAACGCGTGCGAGTGTGAACTGTGCACTTAGCTAGCTGGCGAGCTAACGGCAGTTGGTTCGCCGTCACGGAAACGTTAGCTAACGTTAAGTACGTGGAGACAAACAGCTTTGTTCGCCCCGCTGCCCTCCGACAACAAGTTCAACACATTACCACCGCTGTCAGGGTCCAGGACGGTCATACACCAGCTGTGACTCCATGTGGAGGTAATAATCATCTAATCGCGATAAAAATAGAAGATTTACGAGTGTGTCAACTCAATAACAGGCTCGTTTAAAGGAGCACTATGTAGTTTTGAGGAAGACATTTTAATCAGAAAATGGCTGGTTTAATTATTTTTTAATGCCAGAACGAACTAAATAAACAAACTATCAAATCTTTCATGACCGCAACGGGCAACTCAATGTTACGCTGTTTTACGATGTTTATATGTCGTGACCCCGCCACCTTTCTAGCTTCAGAACTACGTAGTGCCCCTTTTAAAAGGGGTGTCCAGTAACCGATATACCAAAATGGTGTTCCGGTCAATAATATACCAACAGCGACTTTATGATGTGCGTTTATTAAGGTAATAACCATCTAATCGCAATAAAATAGAAGGTTTACGAGTGTGTCAACACAATAACAGGCTCGTTCAAAGGAGCACTATGTAGTTTTGAGGAAGACATTTTAATCAGAAGATGGCTGATTTTTATTAATTTTTAATGCCAGAACGAACTAAATAAACAAACTGTCTTCGCTTTCATGACCGCAACGGTCAAACTCAGTGTTACGCTGTTTTGCGTTGTTCATATTTGGCGGACCCCGCCACCTTTCTAGCTTCAGAACTACGTAGTGCCCCTTTAAAAGGGGTGTCCAGCAGTGTCGCGAGAGAAACAAGCAAGCGGGCCTACGAAAACAAGCCCAACACAAGCGACTTCTCCGTTCGTGGTAAAAAAATTTTAGAAAAGAGAGATTATTACACTTTGCACACACACAAATATCGCCCTGAATCCAGAAATATCATTGTATTTATTATTGTTTTTATATGTTATGATCCTTTTTGTTTTAGTTCCAGGACTTCAAAACAATACGACATGCAATACAACAGGAAGAGGAACACTTAAACAACAAGCCCAAAAACCCGCAACCCGCGACTACCAATATTTCGCTTATAATAAGCGGACTTGGCAACTGTGGTGTCCAGGAACGGATTTACCAAAATAGTGTCCAGGTCAATAATATACCAACAGTGATTTTATGATGTGTGTTTATTAAGGTAATATCCATCTAATCACAATAAAATAGAAGATTTACGAGTGTGTCAACTCAATATCAGGCTCGTTTAAAGGAGCACTATGTAGTTTTGAGGAAGACATTTTAATCAGAAGATGGCTGATTTTTTTGTTTTCATTTGTTTTTATTTAATGCCTGAACGAACTAAATAAACAAACTCTCTTCGCTTCCATGACTAAATCAACTGACCGCACCGGACAACTCAATGTTGTACTGTTTTACGTTGTTTATATTCTAGCTTCAAAACTACATAGTGGCCCTTTTAAAAGGGGCGTCCAGGAACCAATATACCAAAATAGTGTCCAGGTCAATAATATACCAACAGTGACTTTATGATGAGTGTGTTTATCAAGGTAATAACCATCTAATCACAATAAAATAGACGATTTATCAGTATGTCAACTCAATAACAGGTTCATTCTTGGTAGGACATTTTAATCAGAGGACGGATGGTTTGTTTTTATTACATTTTTTTGTCTAAACAAACTATATAAACAAACGGGTTTCGCTTTCATCTCTAAATAAACTGACCGCAATGGAAAACTCAATTTTATACTGTTGTACTCGCCGCCTTTCTAGCTTCCACAAAGGGGCACTGTGAAGTTTTCGAGGAAAAATAAAACTCGGAATATTGATATTTACTATATTTATGAGGTAATAATACAAATTCAGAAAGAGATATTTCTTCCATAGATGAATAAACAAGCTGTTCACAGAGAAAAATAAAGTCCTCAGAACACTGTTTGAAGCGAGAAAGGTGGCAGGGTCCGCCAAATATAAACAAAGCAAAAGTGTAGGAAATTGTGTTGTCCGATAAGGTCAGTTTGTTTATTTAGTCATAAAAACAATGATATTTTTATGCATAAACAAAAATCAGTCAGTGAATCAGTCTCTTCTGACTAAAATGTCTTCCTCAAAACTACATAGTGCACCTTTAATCACCCAATTCAAAAATGTTGCCAGTCCACCAGCTACATTTGCAAATAACCTACGTAGGAAGTCATGCAAATGACTGCTTATAAATAGTGAAAGTGGCTTTTGAGTTATGAAACCTATGAGCTTTTGTGGCCACACTGAGGACAAATTAGCATCTATTTTGCCTAGAAATCACTCTGAAACTGCCCCACCCCCTGCAGCTGTGGTATGCAACACATATTTATTTGTTGTTTGTCGCTCTCTGCCTCAGGTCCCGGCTCTTCTCCAATCCAAACCGGTATGTCGGATGAGGATTCCCGTGCCAGCACCAGCTCTTCCTCGTCGCCGCCTTCCTCCAGCCAAACCAGACAGAGGGACACGCTTTGTAAAAAGAAACGGGAGAGCAAAGCCAGCATGAGCAAGACCTCCAAGCTGCTTTCTACCAGCGCCAAAAGGTACAAATAAAACCCCACATCGAACAGTGATGAAGCACTTATTATACCATAATAATTTGTGATTTGCATTGAGATACTTCAGTGCAGCTACAATGAAGTTGAATAGCTGAAGAATGAGCAGTAGTTTCTGTTACTTCCACCTTGCACCATATTATAAAAGTCGTACAGGAAGAAATCCATTGTAAAAGAGGAACATGTGCTAAGTTCTCTTCAGACAGTAATTTCAACAGACCATAACGCTCACAGTCAACAGACTGACTTTTTGAAGTGCAAAGCTTCCTTTTACCCTTCACTCACTTGGCCATATTGTAGCGTTCTTCCACAATCATTGTTTGGTGTTTGCACAAGAAACCAACAGCACAACTCCCATTACTTACACACTGATAAAATGGAGATCGTAAGTCACATTTCATAATAAAACACCAAAGATCTGAGATGTTGTGTCTCTGGGAGTTTTTAATGATCATGTTTGTACTGATCTGTGACTGATGTTGATTCCTGTTTGTGTGCAGGATTCAGAAAGAGCTGGCTGATATCACACTGGACCCTCCGCCAAACTGCAGGTGGGTTTCATTCTCTGCCTAAAGTCTGTTAGTGGTCTGTCCACTGGTGTACTCATTAGGACTGTACCAATCCCATCATTCCTCTCCTGATACCAATCCTGGTAAAACAAAACAAATTTAAATCAGATATGAAGGCACAGTCGACATGTAGATGGGTAAAAACATCTCCGTCCAGATGAGCGTTTTTCTGCCTCATAGTTTCCTAAAGCGTCTGTTTCTGCTTGTCCAGACATAAACGCTGCTAAGTTTCTAAATGTCTGCACCCTAGAAGGAGTTTTCCAAAAGCTATAATCTGTTAAATCTATTCACCAAAGATCCCTTGCAGACATGTTTGTTAATGTAATACTCTCCTTTTAAATAATACTTTCTGCTCTGGGTTTTCCACAAATCAGTTCAACAACTTTACATTTTTAAAGATGACATCTATCCCTCATCTCTTATTGAACAACAAATGAATGTTCAAATGTTTTTCATTTTAAAAGTTAGACTTCCAGACACAAGACGTTCAGACGCTCCTATTTCACTGACAAGTCCATTCACATTCCTCATCACACTCGTGTGAGCTGCTCTTTGGCCTCCAAACCAGCTGTGATGTCACAAAGTCCTGCTCATACAGACACGTGTTAAACTGAGTCTTCAGCAGCTGAATGTGAAAACAGCCTTCTAGTGTCACATGCATCGTTCTGCACAATGGAGGTCAAACATCTGAGTGAAATGACAACAAGGAAAGTGAATATTTGACTGAAGGGGACTTTTAAGAACTGAACAAGACGACAACAACAAAAGAAAAATAAACCTGTCAGTGATGTTTTGACAACATTGCTTCCAAATTACCTCAATTATCTCTTTGGCATTTGTGTACCGCAATTTCTTGTCACTTATCTACAACATACAGTCAGATACCACTATTTCTATGATAAGCTGCAATCGCCTGTCAGTCAGGGTCTTTTAACTAGATATTATTTCCTATTTTAAGTTGAGATGGTTGTGCACCAATATTATATTTATAGGTCTGTGACAATTTTAAAAAGAAAACAGTTTGACAGCCACAGAAGAAACCACAATAGTGCCCATCAAGGCTATTAATACGAGTCAGTTGTTTCCTTTTTAGTCCACTCAGAGCTGGTTAATTATAATGCACCATTACAGTTGCAAAACTAATTTGTTATAAAACTTTTTAAAACACAAAATGTTATTTTCAATTGAAGTTAAACCCTGCTCTGTAAACAGATCTCTGCAAGCTGCCCGGTTGTTAATGCTCATGTGCTGCTGTCAGCAGAGATGAAAAAGAAGTGATGTCTCACTTCAAAGCCACTTCCGTTATCAACTCCAGAGAATGATTTCTAATTCAGAATGATATTGATTAATACACACAAGGAGAAAAAGCAGAAGAGAAACTTGAAAGAGAAGGAGAAAAGTCAATCAGTTGATTTTGGTGTGAAAATAAATGGCTCTACAACCAAAAGTAACGTTTTCAAAGGAAATGGAGCTGAAACGACTGACAGAAAACTAACCCCAACTATTTTGATAATCAGATCATCATTCTAGTCATTCTTCAAACAAAAATGCAGACATTTGATAGTCCAGCTTCTCAAATGAGGCAATTTCCCGATTTTCATCGTCTTGTATGATATTAACGGAGGTTTTGGGCTGTTTGTCAGACAACATTATGTTGTTTTTGGTAAATTTTAGACAACATTTTCAAGTCAAAACTGACTAGTTGGTATCAGCAGGCCTGCGATGTAACTGACCCTTAAGCAGCTGGGTTTAATGCATCGTGATTTGAGAGACAATCCTTAACTGGATGTTCTGGGTTGAAGCTCCCGTCGCAGCAGGCGTCCTCCCTCCTGCAGAGTCCTGAGGCGAATCACTAAAGCTCTCCCTGCTCCAGGCTGACGTTCAGCAGTTGAGCCTGACCTCTGACCTCTCTGTGAAAGTAGACAAGAGAATCTGAGGCATCTCTCACATCATAGCTCAGCAGATCAAACGAGCCACCCCAGGCCACAGACCATCCCAAAACGAACACCGTCTGGATATTTTCTGCACACAGGCAGAAAACAGTCAGGTTTTCTGTCACATTCATTGAAACAGGCTGTTTCTACTTTGAGTTTTTGTTGTTGTTGCTGCCACTTCTCCTCATGTTGAAAACAACAGGCTGTGTCTGGCTGGGAAACGTGGCTGTTCTTTACTCACTACCTGCCACCCTACAGGCAACCAGCCTTCATTTAAAAGTCAGTCCGTTTATAAAATCAAGCCATTAGTTGGCTGCAGGGAAGCATGTGGCATGTCCACATGTTTTACTTAACAGTAAAGCACAGAAGATTTGAAAAGTGTGTTGAAGTTGTGGCAAATTAAAGGAAAAATGCAGCGAACTGAGAGAAACGCGTTTTTTATCAGAGCAGTTGCATAAAACCATGTTATTTATATTTTTATGCCAGCTGTCATTCAACATTCCCGTTACTCTTGAAATAACATCAGGCTCACAGATGATAAAAGTCATTTTATTGATAACTTCCACCCACAAAAATCTGTGTCTAGTTCTTGCAAGACAGGAAATGGAAACATTAGAAACATTAAAATTCCTCCTATTCTCAGTACGCCCCGACAAAAGCTTGGGGAATTTCCTCCTTATATCCTGAGAGGTTTCAGTGAAGCATTGAGAGACATTAAGTGATGTGCGTCTGTGACTATATCATGACTGCAGCGATGATGCTCTTGGTTAAATGAGCGGCTTTAAATGGTGGATTAAGGATGGATGACTGAAGCTGAAAGTTGTGATGCTGAAGGAGAGAAAGCAGGGGCAGATTTCAGCGACAGGCTTGTACCATTTAGGATAATTCATAATGGACTACCTAATTACAACAATCAAGTGTGACAGCTTAAAATACAACCTGCCCCGGCACATGATGGATTAAAAGCCATGTTAAATTGAGTACATCATATTATATGATAATGTATTTAGTAATAAGTGTTGAAAATGTGAAAGGACTTTCGAGCTTAACTTGTTATTGAAGGAGGAGGGAGTGTGTCTCCATGTCGGAAATATTAATGAAGCTGAAGTCGTGAGTTTTAATGAGTCCAGGCTAAGTTATGGTGCAGTTTGTTTGTTTATTTAGTAGTTGAGTTTAAAGCCCGACCAGTTCTGTTTTTCCGGGACCAATACTGATACCGAGTAGAAGAAAATTTCCAACATCCATTTATTGGCTTAGATATATAGACATTCTTACATACACAGAATATATGAATAAATACACATTGTTTGCAATAATCCCTTAAACTCCCCTAAGCATCTTTCTGCACTATGTTCTTATTGGCATATGTCATCAAACAAATATGGCGGGTACCTTTTATACCTGTCATAGGCCAATATCGGCTGACAGAAGGTGCAAAAGAATGCTTTGTTTCAGCTGCAGTACATTAAAAAACTGTTTTTATCTAAAGTTGTACTGCATTTAGTTCTGCTGCTGCCACTCTGGAAAACCCTTGAAGTTCAAGCTGTGACTGTTTTTAAGTCTCCATCTTGAAAACATTTCATATCGGCCGTCACGACTGCTGTCCAGCTGCGTTAAAAATCTGCAACACACAGTTTTCTTTGAGCCAGTTACTCCTAACTGTTTTTGATGTAGCCGAAACAACAAATATCTTAAATGATGTCAAAACTAATTGGTTCTGCATCAGATCCTTACATCCCTTAAAAGCTTATCATGACTGCAGATAAGAGTAAATTGATGTTTTGAGGCTGTGTGTCTGCGCTTGTATCGTTAAAATCAGCCACTTTGGAAGTCAAAGCCTTTCATGCAGTGGAAGTTTTCGTCCGTCACATCTCCTTCATATATTTAACACACAGTTAATTAGCCCAATCTGTCCTCTCTGGATCGATTTTCTACGTCGTAGCTGCTGCTGAAAGTCGGCCAAGCGTCCACGGTTAACGTTCATCAAAAAGCACAGCGGAGCACAACATCTGCCCTCCCACCCCCCCGAAGAGTTTTGGATCAATACTATTATGTCTAGTACTCAAGACCCCAAGGGGTTCAAGACCACATGTTCTGCATGTAAGAGGGATAAAGGCTGGGCTGCTTTGAGGGAAAATCAATACAGATTACAGATCATGACGCATAGACACATCGCTGGGGATTTACTTTGAACCGAAGCATCTTCTGAATGATGCACGAGGGAAAGGGAACTTTCATCACCCAACACTTAAAGGGAAAATATACTGAAATGTTTATGAACGTTAATCTGCAAAAGTCTATCTGCAGAAATGTATTAAGTGTTACTGCGTTTTTATTTTGGATTCGTAATTATTAAAAGATCAGTGAATGTGACGTGTTACATTTTCACACGTCACATCTGCTTTCATCCATCAAAGGGAATGCAGTTCTAAGATTACCCATGATGCTTTTTTCCTTCATCCTTTGAGCTTCATAAATAATGGAAATCTGTTCTGTTTTGGTGGAGTTTCCCTTTATTGACACATGTTGAGCAGATCTTCAATGGAAGGCAGCAGTTACGGTCCGTTTTAGTTCAACTCTTACAGAAGAAAGAAAGTGTGACGCCCACATACTGCCAGCATGCTGCCAGTAAGCTTTAGATGTGCAGCCATTCATCAGGTCATACACACAGTACATGAATGACTGGGACTTTCATATTGTATTATACACACAAGGCTGTAGATAATCTACAACGATATATTGACACTCTTTCTCAGTGTGTGGGTGCTTTTTTTCCCTCACACTATTTATTATTCTGTGTTTGCTGTGGGCCTTTTTTTTTTTCCTGTGTTGAGATGAGTGTTTGTTTTTCTTCCTCAGCATTAGTGATGACACAGTGTGATCTAAACTGGTAAATACTAATGACCAAGAGAGATGAGAACAAACATTGACTCGTTAAAATTTCAAATATGAGTCATGGTGTTATAGTCAGGCTGTACTTAACAGTTCCAGCTTCATTCAGAACGCTGATATTCAAATTCTTACTCAAAATTGAAATGCTGTGCAGCTTTTCTTTTTTTGCATCCCTAATTCTGTATAAACACACTGCAGATAAAGGCAAAAAGACGATAGTAATATTATTATTATTAGTGTGTTATACTATTAGTAGAATTGGATTGAAGTGATGGCTGCGAAGGATTGGATGTTGATATCCAATCAAATATTTGCTTGAACCCATATTTGTTGGTGTTTAGCCTTTTAAAACATTTTCACTGTGGTCAAAAAACAACAACAAAAAAATTTATCAAGTTTCGTGGCAATCTGTTCAATTGTTTTGTGTTATCGTGCTGACAAACGAACCAACCGACAAAGGGTGAAAACCTACTTGTGGAACAAGAATGAAAAAGGATGGATTTTATAGACTAATGGTGTCATACAACATGAGTAGAAATTTTGGATGTAAAACAAAAAACCTACATCTAAAATGATTTGAAGGTTATGGGAGCAACAGCAACTGCAAGACAGCAGCTCTATTGTACAACTCTGTGCTTCAGCTTTTATATGTTGTGCAGATGTGAGTTAAAGTTTTGTTTTCCGCCTGCAGTGCTGGCCCAAAAGGAGACAACATCTATGAGTGGAGGTCGACCATCCTGGGACCACCGGGCTCCGTGTACGAGGGAGGAGTCTTCTTCCTGGACATCGCCTTCACACCCGACTACCCCTTCAAACCCCCCAAGGTACTGATGTTGGTACCACATCACTGACAGCACTGTTAGTCTGGTTCTACAGCTATAAGGAGACAAAACGATCTATTACACTTTAAGCTGTGTGCTTGGTTACTGTAAACTAACAAAATGACACAGGAGTCCTTAAACTGAGAGCTGAGTGACTGTGTGACTGATATGAAAGTAGTGTGACTGTGACGTGGGTGAGCTTTGGTCAGCTGTCACAGATGGAGTTTTTTTTTTTGCTATTTTTAGCTTTGAAAACTTTATTTAAAGGGCCAGTCTGCTGGGTTTTTTCTATAGATCTCATCAAATCCAACGAAAAGACTAAAATCAAGAAGTCGTGTCATTATCCTTAAAACTTAATAAATCCTTGGCAGTCAGCCTGTGGAGCTTACTGTTTCTACTGACAGCATAAGTATTTTTAATAGTGTAACGAATACATACTTCCATTTTTAGTTTGATTTTGTGAATATTACTCCTGGCAGAAGTTGAGTGTATTTGTTGGGGACTATTTTAAGCAACAGATTTGGGTGAAAATCCAGTAAGCAGCAGCAGGATGGTTGAAATGAGATCAACACAAAAGGAAGTAGAGTAGTTCTGTTCATTGTAGTAAAAAGATCAACTGTTTGTCTGAATAATGTGGCTTTCTATTGCACAAAGGAATAAAAATTCACTGTCTTTTCATGGGTTTTGTTGACAAAAGGACAGATGCATACACAACTTGTAAACAGAAAGTATGATGTACCGAGTTCTTTTTGTTAATAATTAGCTTTTTATCTTTGCACAGAAGCAGCGTTCCTCCTGCTCTGGTATACTAAAAACACACACACACACACACACACACACACGAGAGGAGTCCGGTATGGGCATGTCAACAATACAGGATTTTCTGGAAAACCTACTATCAGATAATACACACAGATTACATTCTTCGTGGGATCTTAACTGTGTGACCAAGAGTAGAATGCTGTTTGTCCTGATTTTTCCTCCTGAAGGATTTTAACATCTGTTCTCTCCTGAATACACGCTCTATATCTCTGCAGGCATGTAGGAAATACCACATGAAGTCATTCACATGAGAAGTTTTATGGAGGTTAATTTGTTGGTCATATGGTCAACAACAATAAAACAGCAGGAAGATGAACAACCTGTTCTGAATAGATGGTAAATTGAAACAAAGAAACATTTCACAACATTTTTTGTAGCTTTTGTATTCTATTTTTTTCTGTTGGTTGTTTTTAGCTCAAGCAAACGCTTCTAAATATGTACTGTATTTCTCGGCTGTTTAACAATTATATAAATAGATTCTTGATGGAATACATGTGTTGTTTTTATGGGTGTGTGAGTATGAATGGAAAGTTTGGTTTACTGTGTTAGCGTTAGCAGGAAACACCCTTGTGAAATTAGTGAGACAAAGGTGAGCCTTAGATCTACAAAAATAACTGTACACGCCACCTTTTATCTGAGAATCAAGGCTGCGTGTGAAATGTTGTCTCAGCTCAGCATCTGACATTTCCCACAGCTCACTTGTTCCAAAACAATTTAGTTTTCAGTGTTTCACCAGAACATTTACTGTAACTAAAATCCCTTGCTTTCACTGTTGGTCAGTGCTCTGATACCTTAATGATAAGTTGGTAGTTCTTTGTAATGTTTTCCTTTCATGATAGCAGGCTTGTTTGAGATGAGCCAGATCACCACAGGCCAGCTTCAGTTGCCATTGTGCTGAATATATTACATGCTAGTTAGTAATTTTGTCTGACTCATTCTGGAGGCTCAACTGTATGAGACATGGAAATAACACGTGCCTAAGACACGCAGTTCAGTGCAGCAGTTTCTTTTCACGAGCTTCAGAGACAGCCGATCATTTCCTGGCATGTGGAAGTACCTCCTTTCTACCACCAGAGGGCGAAGTGCTCCATCCATTTAAGTGTTTTTTAAATCAGTAGATGTAGGTTTGATGCTGTAGGCCTGAGACTGTTTCTGTCTGACAGTCCAGTTACATTTATATATAATACTAGATTATTAAAACAATTAATCATTTTAATTGTAATTGTTCTTGTGTGTGCAGGTAACATTTCGTACAAGGATCTATCACTGCAACATCAACAGTCAGGGCGTGATCTGTCTGGACATCCTGAAGGACAACTGGAGCCCCGCCCTCACCATCTCCAAGGTGCTGCTGTCCATCTGCTCCCTGCTCACAGACTGTAACCCAGGTAAGACTGAATGTCTGTGAAGCTCAGTAGTTTCAGGACCTTTACACAATCAGAAATCTTTGGAAACAGCATGCTGATGAGTTGACTGACGTTGGCTTTACAAGATGTAAGTTAGATTTTATTTGTTCAGCCAACTGCAACAGTCAACATAACAGTTTCACTCTATCATTAGTCGTTTGTTAAAGTACACAGCCTGTACTTTACCTCTTATGTTTTGTTTTGATGGATCTTTTCATATCTCACCATCAGAGATTCTAACTTATCTTAAAAAAATCTAGCCTAGGAGTGATTTAGGAACCTTCTTGGAGCAACGCTGATCAATGAAGGACAGAAAAGTTTATTTTAGTAACTCCTTTTCAAAAGCTATGATTGGTTGATCAAAAAGAAATGAAAATGCACTCTGGTCAATTAAATCAATAGACCTAATGATAGTATTAAGTCTCTATTTAAACATGATTGTGGTTATGAATATTATTTTCTGTAATGATGATGTTAAATTGTAAGCTATATTTCTCAAGATGGCCCGAAAATGTTAGAAAAACAGTGGCCTTGTGTAGAAGTCTCTTCAACATGCATCATATTTATTTGCTTGCATGTATTCACCATGCTGTTAACTTTAGTTGGCCTATCAGTCTGTTTGATATTAACGAGCGTGAAACCGTTTCAAGAGGAATATTCAGTCTGGGTGTCAGCAGCGCAGCAGGTATTCGCCTCATTCCCTGTGGTTGTGTGAAAAGAGGTGGCATGTGTTGCAGTGCAGACAGGTTTAAAGCGCTGTGATTCTGCTGATCACTTGGCTGATGGATGGTTACAGCAGACTCTAGTTATCGCTGCATATCTTGATGGTGTGAGCCCTTTAATTTCTGGCATTATAGCCTCAATACATTATGTGGGACATGTGAGCACATCTCTAATAGATCCACAAACATGCTCCCCCCGCTGTTACCTTTTTGTCTTGCCACCTCCTCTGCTTAAGAAACTCCTCAGGCTCTTAAAAGTCCTCCTCCCTACTCCTTAAAGTTTGTCACCTTAGAAGCGCTCTTAAGGGTAATATGCTGTGTCAATATCTTAGCTAACAAGTCTCAGAAAACACCATAATTCTATTCTAAGGTTGAATCTCGTCACTAGGAAGCTTTTATGACTGCAGGCTCAGCTAAAAGTACATAAGGAGAGACAGAGACAGGAGGAGGAAAAACAAATCGTATTACTTCAGTTAATTTACAGAAATGTGAGAAATTCATAAAGTTCTTACCTTAAACTGCAATTTTCCCTCGCTCTACAAAAGAACAGGAATCTGAAACCCATGTGTGTTAATGCTGGTAAATGCGCCAACTTGACAGGAAACCCAGCATCATCTGGACATCCTATTCTGTTTTTATAAAGCGAAAGCAGATGGGGGGGGTTTTGCCGTTTGCCTGTCAATGGAGCCAAAGACAAAAGTTAGTCTGTGTGCAGCAGGCGACACAGTTGATTTGTTCTGACATTAGTATCTGTTTTATTACACTACAATATAAAAGAAATGAAAAAACCTTCCCATCAGTTAAATCCAGGCATGTCGAGGTAGGGGAATTCGTAATAAACTTTCCAAAAGTAAAAAGAACATTGACCCCCCCGCCTGTTTATGCTCTGCTCCGAAAATGATTTCCTGTTTGTAGATAATGAAAAATGAGAACAGACAGATATGATTTCACCAGAAGCAACGATAAGGGGAAAAAAAAAGCAAAAATAATATCTGGGGAAGAAAGTGTTTATAAGCCTTTCAGTGTCTTCTCTCTCTCTGTCTGTCTGTGTTCATCATTTCTATGTGCCGTTGATCTTAACTTGCTATTTTTCCATTCAGCCGATCCTCTGGTGGGAAGCATCGCCACCCAGTACACGACTAACAGAGCAGAACATGACCGAACAGCCAAACAGTGGACGAAGCGATACGCCACATAAAGCCACAGAGGACGGCAGTGGGAGGAAGAGGAGGAGGAGGAGGAGGAGGAGGAGGAGGAAGAGGGGTGGGGGGGCTCTGGGTGGTTTGTGTTGGGGGGTTATTTGTATCTCAGATTTTTAGTACTTTATTGTCTGGTATATTTTTTGCTTCCTGATTAAGTTATCTCTGCAAATATGGTAATAAAGGAACACAATGGAAAGGAAGTCGTGTCTGCCTCTTTTTTTTTTTCTTTTTACATTGTTAATTGAAGGGTGGAACCTGCATGCAAACTGGTCTAATTACCAGTACGCACTGTTGGTAATGCTGGGAACGTACGCTAGTTTTACAGAATAAATAAGTTTGTACCATCATGTTGGGGGTAATTTTGAGTCAATCTAGGTTTTATTTGATCACTTGTGATCACTTCACAACATTCAGAATCAGCGTAAAAACATTTTCTAAATGGTCAAAATACAGCTGTAATACCACAGAATGTCTTCCTGGGAGAAGTCATAATTGTTGACAAATACTGTACATTATACTTCTATATTATAGCTCTACACATTTATATAGAGCAAAGGTCAAATATCGCCACCGTTATCCTTTTAAAGGCGGGAATGTTCAGTATCTTTAAACACATCATTTAAAGGTGCAGTGATCAATTTTGGAGAAATATTGTTGATTGTGTTTCATTCCAAGGTTGTATAAATACTGATGCTTTGGGTTAGCGAGCCACCAACGAACAGCAAGACAGGAAAAGCAGGAAATGGGTCACTACTGATTCAGACGCTGACACAAGCGGGTCAAATGATGATGGAAAGGGTTACTTTTGTAGCTCCATATATTGATTGTTTGGAATATCCAGTTTAGAATACCTTTTTTAATGAACTGTAGAATTATGTTCTATTTAATTTTCCCTTTTTTGACCAAGTAAAAGTCTTCTTTTAAAGACAGACTCAGAGTAAAAACACAGCAGCAAAGATTACAACAACAGACTTGAGACCTGTCATGCTACAGGAGAGATTTAAACAAGTCCCTGTTTCTAAGTTGACATATCTGTACTCTAAAATGGCATTTCAGTTTTCTTAAAATACCTCAGATGAATGGGAGCTGTTGAGGACCTTATGTTCTGCCAAGAGGGAACCATTCCACAGAACCCTGGACTCTGGCCAAACAGCTGAATGTGGAAAAAAAACACACACACACACAGTACAAATGGTTTATAAACTGACGAAGGGATTTTTGCCTCCCTATTTCCTTTAATAGTCTTATTATGAAAGTCTTTTCCAGAAGTTCAATATATTCTTCTGTGAAAAGAAAGTGGCCAAAGGTAATAAACTCATTTTCAAAACACAGTTTTGGCCCAAGCAATACCATATCTTAAACCTGATCAAACTATGACAACACTGACATTGTTAGGACAATAAATCTCGCATTACAACTAATAAACATGATTAAAAATGAGGTACGGTCATGGACATGGTGGTCTAACCTGTTGGCCCCTCATTTTTCAGGGTACACATGACAGCTGTGGAGAAAAAAACAAATTACACTTAAAACCGGGGAATAGTTTTCACATTACATTGCCTGTATAAATAATACAATCTGACTGATAGGTTGTATTGAGTTTGTTTATGAGAATCAAAGTTCCTGTGCATATGAATTCACACACATGCAAAAAAAACATTTTCATTTTGGTGCTTTCAGGATGTTGTAAGTTAAAAGTCCCGATGCTGTGGGGAGTGGGGTAGGTGACCACAACTGGGTATCTTTGGGGGGTCGTGACTCATAAAGGTTCAGAGCCACAGTTCAAACAGCTTTGGTTATTAAAAATAGATGAGTTAGAGATCGACAGCTCTAGTAAGCCCTGTTCTGATGGGCCACTGTGGTGCTCTAAGTCGTCTACCGAGTGGAGTTTTAGTAATTGACAAGTCAAAAATATTGAGGTTCAAATTGGGCTAACTTTGGTCCAAATGTAAATGTTATATTAGACACGTGAGTTACAACTTATGTTTCAGTGACTATATTTCAGAACAAATACATACACATACACAAAAATAAATAAACACATTTTCTAAGCTCTAATCCTTCTCTTCTTTATTTTGGTAAAACATTTAATTACTTCAAAAATGTATCCGGTCAGTCAAATGTGATTTGGGCAAACTGTAGAACGTGACACTCATAAAAGAAGAGTATGATGGTGTAAGCACAGTAGTGTGTTGAGCTGAATGCTAAATTCAGCATGCCAGCAATGCCTCACATTGACATTGTACACATGACATGACATGACACAACATCTGCTACCAGAGTTCAGGATGATACAGTATCGACCTTAGCCTTCAAACCTCAGTTTAGGTGCTGTTTGAGCTTGGTATGTGTGATTGTGATGACCAATAATCTTAATATTTTTTTCCCTTTTTGACAGCTGCACCTCCTCTGACCTGCAAATCAAAATGTTTACTGGGGGAGTTTGGGGACTTCCACAGGCTGGACAAAATGACAAATAGTGCAATTTCACTTTCACCTCACTCCTTCCAAGTAAGCCCAACTACTGCATTCACAAACAGGAATGTTTTTTTCTGCATAGGTGTCACGTAGAGACTCACATCAGCCCACAGTCTGACTGGCAAAGCTTAGGTCAAAACACAGAAACATAATACAAAGCATATCGATCGACACAAAGTCGAAGCAAGACGGCTGCTATGGAGTTCAATGTGAAAGAGGTCTGGAAAACTCATCCGTGCTGAATGTATTGGAAAATGCTAGCACAGACAGTTCCACCTCGTCGATGTACGTATGGGTCCATTCTGATTGGTTCTAAAGGAAATACAAACAATATTAGCAGCCCAAGGTAATTCAACTCCACAGGGGTGTATTGATAAGGTCTCTGTGGTGATTTACTGGACTACATTGTGTTAAGTACAACCTTTTTTATAGAGAGACCCAAACATGAACAACAGAACCCCTAACGCTAACCCAAAAGTAGCAATACAATGATGCAATACATTAAAATACCCCGTCACAAGTAAAATGTACAGTTAATATCCATATATACATACAAAGACGTACACATACTGCAGAATTTGAATTATAAATATTGATGTATTAATGTGTTCACCACAGCATTTGGCAGCTGGTAAAGGTGGTTTAGCCACTTTATAGTTTCTCTGCAGGGTAGCTTGTGAATTTCTTCTTAGGGATCAAAAAAGTTGTATCTTATTCTACAATATTACATCTTAATTTATTTTATTTTATTATATTTTGTATTATCATATTAAACCTGCAAAGCAGCTAGTAACATAAAGCTGTCAAATAAATGTAATTGAGTTAAAAGTCAAATATTTCCCTTTGAGTTGTAGTGGAATAATAGTATAAAGTATCAGAAAATATGAACACTCATATAAAGTACAAGTATCATGTAATTGTAGAGTACTTGAGTAAATATACAAAGCAGCACTTTTTAGGACTAACAGTTAACACAAGTACAGCTGAGGCTGATGGAATGTCAGATTGCATGTATTTTTTTCATAAGCCAGAGAACTGGACAAATAAAATATTGACCAGATGACGGCACACTGCAGCAAACAGCTCTAAACTGTGACCTCAAGTGCTTTTTACACCCGCTGTGTGTAATCGCTAAAAAAAACTCACTTAAACACAATTGAATCTCTTTTTCAGAGACATCTGAAGGCCTACCTCTTTCGAACAAATGATAATGACAATGTTTTTGTGCAAATACATGTATGTATGATGTGTGTAAGTATATTTCCTCACTAAACTGTAGAGCACAGGTTTTAATGAGCATTAACTGCATATGTGTAGTAAATGTACGTTAATAAAACTGCTATTTACACTCAAACTCAATGTGTATTTAGAGGTGCATCACATTATTTTGGAGAAAGAAATCTTCACTGGCGGATTTTTGTGAATACCTAAACAACCTAAATGAACAAACTGTCATTGTTTTCATGTCTAAATAACTGGATAAACAAACTGACTTTAAAGCACAACACAATTTCATACCATGTCATTTTGTTTATATGTGGCCACATTTCTAGCTTCAAACAGTAAATGTTCTGGGGACCATGTTTTCCTCTGAGGACAGATTGTTTATTCAGTTGTAAAAAATATAACAAAAAAAAAATATACATATATATATGTCTGAGTTTGTGTTATTTCCTCGTGTATACTGACTATTTTACTATTCTGAGTTTGAGTTTCTTCTCCAGCACCACTGCGTGTCCCTGCAGTAAAATGTCCTGCTGATGTGTGTCAGTTTAACGTGACTGCAGGAGAACAGTGAGGTTCAAAACAAGAACTAGAAGCCTCCTCATTCATGTTCAGGAGTTAGGACATGGACGCACGCGGCATCACCATACTGTACAGCTCAGGCTTCACCCTTCACGTTGTGCTTTGCAACGTGACTGCTGTGTTACCATTCCTCTGTTACGTCGTCAGAACGCGCTTGGCTCCGCCCCCCCGTGTCCTGAAAGTGTGTCACTGGGTTAAAGTGGCTCGAGCGGCCGGGCGGAGAGGCGTGGCCGACAAAAAAAAAAAGGGTCACATGGGCGAGCCCACTATTGAGAACATTCAGTTCTCTCGACTAACCCGCAGTCACACACAACAAGGAAGGAGTTCCTCTGATTCAGACGTCCGAGCCTGACTCGTCCTCTCGTCTCTGTGAGCTGCACAGTTACTATCACCTCCTGGATCAGAATCCCGATGTGAGCTTCAACAACAACGTCCAACTCAGAATTCTCAAGTTTGGTCTCCGGTGTGTTCGTGACGGCGTTTGAAGTCGTGACAGTCGAGTTTAACGTTAGTTGTTGGGAGATTTATTCCCTTTTCCTCGATCGGAGATGCCTGAGGACATCGGAACAGCCAAGCCTGGTAAGATGACACTTTATGAGCATTTAACACAAGAACTGCATACTTACAGTGTTTTCATTGCATGCACCGAGCACACAAACTTAGAACATGGCTGCAGTGATGGTGTCCCCAATACAGGTGTCATTCATCCGTAACACCTACTTAACACCCAAGTACATAATGTTTTCAGATGCGTTCACGCGCTGTTATATTAGTGGAAACTAACTACAGTTCACTGTGACATAGTTCTGAAAATGCTATAAAACTGTATGTTTGCCTTGAATTCACTAAACGCACCATAATGATTGTCGTTTAATGGACCCGGACGATAAGGAAGTATTTTTTAGGAGGGCTGGGCTCAAATGAATGATCTCCTCAGACTCTAAGTGTCTCGTCGTTTTTTCCTGTCGTGCAGCAGCATAATCTTTATTTCAGTGTCACAGCAGAATAACATATGTAGGAAAGTGTTTAAGTAGCTTGTCGTGTGTTTAAAACCGTGTAATAAACGTGTTACTGTGCTATAAAAAGGGGGTTAGGAGTGCCAGTGCGCCGCCGCGTCGCTGCCACCTTCTTACATTTGTCACAACAACAGTGTTTATCTTCCCCAGCCGCTCTCACATGGACAGCGTAGACTAGCCATGTGCCGCTGTGTGTACACGAGTGCAAGAACATTCCTCTGATTGGTCGAGGGGCGTTCCATTCCTAGAGCACGCTTTAGCGAGCGCTCTCCTCCGATTGGACGAGCGGGTGGCCGTGACGTGGAACATTTCATAATCCTGTCTGCACACAGCAGCCCTCGGCGCGAGGCTCCACTGCAAGATACACGTGAGGCCGACAGAGACAGCAGAGAGTGACCTAGATTTTTTTTTTTTCACCTCCTCGCGCTTCGCTTTCACAGAAATCCATGACAGGTCCACGTGTGGGTGGGTCGCGAAAGAGAACAGTCATGGTTGTGGTTAGGTAATCATGTGCTTCTGCTGCGCCTAAAACTCAGGGGCTTTTTAACAGTTCACGAGGAAAAACACATTAAAAACTTTTTTTTCGCAGATCTTTCGGTAATGACGGATAAGAAGCGCAGTGCGTTTTATTTTTAGACGGAAATTCACTGAGCACGTCTGGTATTTTAAAACTGCACTGGCCTACTTCAGATGACTCACTTTAACACGGTCGCACTGGGTAGCAGCTTGATGTTAAAAACCCCATTGCCTTGCCCAAGGACAGTTTTAAAAACCAGATTAAAGCAAAGGCTGCTTTAAGTTGTGTTCTTGGTGACCTTATTAACTTATTTTATTACATGCTTTTTAAGTTATTACATTTTAATGAGTTTCTAACTCGGAAAACTATTTCAGTGATCACTTGCGATGCCCCATCTCTTGTTTAAATTATTTTTAAACACTTGCAAAAAAAAAAAAAAAAAAAAAAAACTTTTATTTTTATATTGTGGCTGCAATTTCTTGGTGTTCTAGTTTTCGGTCCAAAACAGCCACCAGGGCTGTTTCGAAGCAAACATGTGATTACATAACCTTGTGGTACGTGTTTTCTTTGTACATTCTTCTGTGCCTACAACTGTTGTGTTGCTCCAGTGCTTCAGTGACCCTTTCTAGTTGTTGGGTCAGCAGAGCACACTCCCATAGAGTCCCAGGCACATTATGTAACACGTTACCCAATCAGCCAGCACTGTAGGTGATAAAGCAGGTCAATCAGTGTTGAATAAACCAACCAGGAAACAGAGACAAAGGCGTGTCAGGGCCACCTGCTCTACTTGTACTGCCTGAGTTGTAGCATACAATGCTATTTTTGGCACAGTTTGCACTTTGATGCCTGTTATCTTATATGGCTGCAATTGACTTTGGCAAGCTTGATGTGTTGTTTTCCAAAACACTTGATGATGTCGTGTGTTTTGTTCATTGATAGATTAACTTGAAAATATATTTCCAGAGATATAATTTTTCTTAATTGAGTGGTTCATTCTCATATGTTTCTACATACCACCTCCTCGTCTTGGAAGTAATTTCCTGCTATAACTCATCACTGTCATTGTCTCTCCACAGGAGGCGTCATTGCCTATATTTCCTCTGGCTCTGCCTCCAGCCCAGAGTCCTGTATGAGCACCAGCCCTAGCGGTGGCTACCTGTCGACATCGCCGCCGGTGTCCCGCCCCTCGCTGCCAAGCAGGGCCGTGGGCTTAGTGGTGGATATTTCTCCACCGGCCAAGAATGGCCACCCCCGAAGCCACGGCACTGAGAAGGCTGGTCGCTCCTCCACATCTGCCAAGAGCAGCATTACCAGTAAGAACAAAGTCTTGGCATTACTGGAATACTACAATGTTTAGAAAATTTCTTTGGTATCCAATCTGGTGCACGTGAATCACCGCTGATCTTTGTTTCCCCAGAAATCAACGGCATGGTCCTGCTGTGCAAGGTGTGCGGTGATGTGGCCTCTGGCTTCCATTATGGCGTCCATGCCTGCGAGGGCTGCAAGGTGAGACAAGTTCCTTCAATGAAGTCGTTGCCTCTCTGCTAGCTTGAGTCATATCCTCTTGTTGACTGCACATGCTCACATGACTAATGCTCCTTGTGGTACCTCAGGGCTTCTTCAGGAGAAGCATTCAGCAGAACATCCAGTACAAGAAGTGTCTTAAGATGGAGAACTGCACCATCATGAGGATCAACAGGAACCGCTGCCAGCAGTGTCGGTTCAAGAAGTGTCTGGCTGTCGGCATGTCCAGAGATGGTGAGCAGTTTTTTTAGTTTAACCTCAGTCTGCTGTTTATCTTGTTTATCATACAGATGAATCGAAAGCGAGATGAAGTGACCTAATGGATTTCATTTTTACTCACAGCTGTCAGATTTGGCCGCATCCCAAAGCGGGAAAAGCAGAGGATGCTGCTGGAGATGCAGAACGCCATGAACAACATGATGAGCAACAACAGCCAGCTGCACAGCATGCTGCACGGTCACCAGAGCCCGTCACTGCCCATGGAGACCATGACCAGCGACGCCAGCTCGTCGTCCTCCTCTGCTTCCGACTCTCCATCGTGCTCAAACCCCTCCTCCCCTCAGTGCCCCCAGGACTCTGATTCTGTGGCGTCCATGGACACAAACTCCAGCTCTGCCTCCTCCTGCGGATCAGACAGCGGCGAGGACGAGGCCGTCGTCTCGGTGAGCAGGCAGCACCAAGATGCCTTCGCCTTCAGCCAGCAGGGCCAGACCTCGCCCTTGCCAGTCGCCCAGGAGACGGGGAGCAACAGTCGCATGGAGGAGCAACAGGAGAGCTGGAACTGCTGGAACAACAACGTGGTTGTTGGAGGTTATCAGCACAGTTCTTACAGTCACAGCCAACAGGTCGCCAACACTGCTTACAGGGAGGAGAGGGGAGTTTGCCAGCAGCAGCAGCCTCCACAGCAGCTCAACAGCACCCCTAGCTGTGCACCATCACAAGACAGCCAAAGACAGCATGGATTTAACACACTAACTGCCTCAAGTGGTTACAGTGGACCAACCAACTGTGTGAACAATAGAGCACACTTGGTGAGTAATTTGATCAACATTCCTGAAATTCATGTCACCATTCTAGAGCTAAAAGTCAAGTGAGGCTTCTGTTCACGCTCCCTGACTTACATTCTGTCTTCATGTTTTATTCAGGTCTGTCCGATGAACACCTCACCGTACGTGGACCCCCACAAGCCAAGCCAGGAGATCTGGGAGGAGTTCTCCATGAGCTTCACCCCCGCCGTGCGCGAGGTGGTCGACTTCGCCAAGAGGATCCCAGGATTCCGCGACCTCCCGGAGCACGACCAAGTCAGCCTGCTGAAAGCTGGAACTTTCGAGGTGAGGGGGCAAACAAGCAAAACCATCAACCGTTGTGTTTATTTTGTGCTCGCTTTGAAGTCAAACACGGCGGGCTCTTCAGACACTCAATGTAAGGCCCACTGTTGCTTTCCCAAACACAGCAGTCTGTCAGCTGTGTGTTCTGACTAATATTTGCTCTGATAACAGTTTGAAATGAGAGAGCCTTCTGAAATTTCTCCTGGGGAGCGCTAAGATAAACACACATTTTAGCTGAAAATGTCTTAAGGATGACGTCATAGAAAGTCTGGATTTGGCAACAAGCCCTCAGGACATTTAGAAATCAGACAATTCACTAGCCACAAGTATTGAACAAATATACAACATACAAATAAATAAACTAAAAACCTTCTCGTCCTCCCTCTCTTGACTCCCAGGTGCTAATGGTCCGATTCGCCTCTCTGTTCAACGTGGTCGAGCGGACGGTGACCTTCCTGAGCGGCAAGCGCTACAGCCTCGACACGCTACGGTCGCTGGGCGCCGGCGAGCTGCTCAACTCCATGTGCGAATTCAGTGAGAAGCTGGCAGCACTGCGTCTCGATCAGGATGAAATGAGCCTCTTCACTGCCGTGGTGCTTGTTTCAGCTGGTAAGAACACAAACTCTATTTAAATCCATATATATAAACACAAACAAGTGTTTTAAAGCAAAATATACATTAGTTTTGCTGGACATCTCACTCTCAGATGATCAAAAACAATAATAAAGCCCTGTTCTGACCTCCAGCATTAACATTGTCCCCCTTCTTGTTCATGCTCAGATCGCTCAGGGATCCAGGACTTGAACTCAGTGGAGGCCCTGCAGGACAAACTGATCCGGGCCCTGAGAAACCTGGTAGTTCAGAACCACGGCGAGGAGTCATCCACCACCTTCACCAAGCTGCTTCTCAAGCTTCCCGAGTTGCGTTCGCTCAACAACATGCACTCTGAGGAGCTGCTCTCCTTCAAAGTTCACCCTTGAAAGCTTCCTGAGGGGCTGCATCTGCGCCCTCCACCTTAATCCACACACCTCCACCAGGACCTGCCTCTTACTGCCCCCCCGTCTCTGTACATGACCAACCCATTTGTGTGTTTGTTTCTAGAATGTATTGAAAGTTATTTTTTATTCTATTTTTGTTAAGTAGACCATGTGGGGTCGGAAGAGAGAAGAATATGAAACTGTACTGTATTTAAAGAGAAGGTAGCTTAACGCTTGTTGCACACAAACACACGCAAGTGCACGTGTGTCCGAGGTTCTTAGTTTTGGAGGCACTTTTCTATTTTGAGAGAAAGAAGATTACTTAACTGGCATTATGAAATGAGAAACAGTAGAAACCAATTAGTTGATCCAAAAGCCATTTTAATTCCAAAGTGTATTCTCTGAGTGGGCGAATGTGAGAGACAATATTACCTTACATACCGCATGTTTGTTTGGTCCAATGTTTTTTGACTGATGAGTCCGAGAAAGGCAAGCTATCAGAAAATGAATCGCAGAATGTGTGACGATCGCTGCTAATGCATGGCTGTACTTAATGCGAACAACTATTACTTGGATCTTCTCCCTTTTGCCTCAAGAGTTCATCAGTTCATTGTTTCAGCGTGTATAGTGTTGTATGTTTTCTTTTTATTTAAGTTGTTTTTTAATGTGTTTCAAGTCCATGTCAAGTCACGCCTGCACGCTGCCAGGAGTTTTTTTTGGGGAGAGTCGATGACAGTTTTCAGCAACACTACATTTGCACATGTAAAAAAACATGTAACAGAAGATCCATAAGTGGTGTGACACCATGTAAAGGCTACATGCAACCAAGTCACACACACACACAAGTGTTTTTGCTGTTTTCCTACTTTCTCATTTTTATGACTTTTTATTTGTAAATCAGACTTCGTGTGCTTTCAGCATAGCACTGAATTGACACTTGTTTTTGTTATCCTTTTTGTCAAAATATCATTTTCTTTGACTGGCAACACTGCCATTTGTAAATAACTATATAAATATATATAAATATGAATATATGATGAACATAGAATATAAATATGATATAGTATGAATAAATACAAGTGAAGATGACTCTGGAGTTTGTGTTTTATTGATATCCAGTTCTTTTTGAATAAGTGAAGCCAACAGCTCAGCACAGAATACTCTTCAGTGGACGTCATCCACCACTAGGCGGAGCTGTTTGCCCACAAGCTCTTGATATCAACATGGTTACCCTCGTTACCAGTTTGTCTCGCTTAACATAAATGACCTGATGATCCACAAGGACCACGCACAGGGACCGTCTAATTTACTTGCATACATTTGAAATGAGCTAAACTCCACCTAAATATCTTTAGTTAGATGAGTTAACAGTGCATGTTGGATTGAGCTCTCAGAATCTTTATAAGAGATAAGAGAAAAAAGGTTGATATGTAGGTGGGTGTGTAGCCAAAATTATTATACAAGTCCTAAAAGGTATAAATCACCTGTGATGGTCTTCTGAATACACCCACACATGAATTTAAGGGGCACTATGTAGTTATAGGGAAGAGAACTGTAATATCAACACAAATATTGCCTCATTAATATGAATGAGGCAATGATACAAACATAACTGAATAAACAAGCGGTTCTCAGAGGAAAATTAGGTCCCCAGAACACTGTCTGAAGCTAGAAAGGTGGCAGGGTCCGCCGAATACAAATAAAGTAAAACAGTGTGGAACTGTATCGCAGTCCCGTTGTTTAAGACTTGCTATCTTTCTTATGTTTTGGGCTGATTTTCAGAATCCATCTTGACTAATTGCAGGAGATTCAGATCACATATGTAGAGGGTAAGAAGACTGACTCCTAATTGAGGAGTGGAAGCAGCTTGGAGCGTTCCCCTCCCAGCCAGTCATGGTGTGATGACGGCCTTTTCGTGAAGGCTTACAAGAGGTGGGGAATGGCACCCGGTGGGCCCTCACGCTCATCCTGAATCTGTCCCTTAAAGCCTAAACTCTCTCTGGTATAAACCTATAATCACAGTTATTTTATTTCTGTATTTAAAGGTAAGCACAGATTTGTTTTCCATGTCTCCAAGTCGCTGCTGGAAAAGAAAGCATAGCCCAGCACCAAAACCAGCACCAAAACACAACAGATGCTGGTCTTGCTGGTAACCAGTCACTAGCAAGACCAGCATCTGTTGTGTTTTGGTGCTGGGCTATGCTGTTTTTTCCAGCAGGGGTTTCAACATTTAAACACGAGCAGACTGCCTTTGCATTCAAAGCTCTTCAAATGCAAATTGCTGACAAACATAAATTAGTTTAGAGTCCAACGCTCTAGTTCACCTGCAACTCATTTTAAATCACGATCGAGTTTCAACAAAATCCTCTTTTCTGTTACAGGGGGAATAAAGGAGACCTCGATCAAACACAATCAAAGTGGGAGCACCCGTAGCGGCACAACAAATCATCCGATATAAACTAAAAAACAGTTAATATTGACAATTGTCGACTGCAATGATCTAAAAATTTCCTTATGTTTTTTACGCTGTGTCAAGCTAGAAAGGTGGCAGGGTCCACCAAATATAAACAAAGTAAAACAGAATAACATTTCTGTTTAGAGAGATTGTTAATTTTGAAAAAAAAAAATTTGATTGATTAAAATGTCTGTATGTGTGTGTTTCTAATACAGAGTATGATGTTTGAGGGTTAATTGCCATCATCTTAATGTAGAATAACATCTGTGACGTGCGCACACACACACACACACTTCACTAAGTGTTTTTCTTCTCCACAGACAAAACTTGACTGGATTGTCTTTGTATTCAAATCACTGTATGTAACATTCAAATGCAACTGGCAACACAGCATTTACATCCACTAATGATAATGGAGATGCGTCAGTCAAAAAGTACTACATTTTTGGTGCTATTCATGTAGTAGAATTTAAAATTACATTTTTTATGACATTTAATTATCTAAATAATATGCTCTGACTGAGCTCTGAACTAGGATACTTGAATGTGGTACAAAAGGCTCTTTATGAGAAAGAACAAGAAACAATAGATGAAATCTCCTCTAGGATCTGACTTTTGTGTAGTAGATCTCTCTGTCAATTGTTTTCCCCTGAAGGATCAAGTATGTTTTTTGGGGTAAAGGGTGCTATGGGGAGTTTTCTACAAAACACATCATGGGTATATCAACATCACCGGGAACCTTTAAGTTCTTCTAATTCGTCCGATTCTTTTCGGGAAAATTTTTCTTGAGCTTCTGACTCAGCCAAGTTGCAAATATCAAGTAATTTGCTTTCTTGATGTTCCATTCAAATGTAACTGACCACATAATGACAACTTCTATCCAGGTCTGATGATGATGTAAATGTAGTAAACAAAAAGAAGAGCACAGGCAAACATGAATCTCCAGTCTGATGGTTTGTGTCATTAATCTTAAAACAAAAAAAGTCCACTCTACATTAAAACATTCAAGTATCAATAAAGTTTGATTTAACACTGATGTCAGATCAGTGGCAGCTTGTGCGTCTACATATTAAAAACTCTGTTTTTGCTAAGAGTTACATAAGAACTCTCATGATCGTATCTAAAATATGAAGCTACACAGGCAGCAGGCTAGCTTAGCATAAAGATGCGAAGCAGGAGGAAGCAGCTAGCCTGGTTGCCAAAGCAGTCCAAAAATTCAAAAATACACTAACAGCAACCCTAAAGCTCACTTATAGACATGTTCGATCGTGTTAAGCCTTACAGTCTTTATGCTAAGCTAAGTTAACTGGCTGAAGGCTTATCAAAATAAAGTATTAAAAGGTTTTTTAACATGTTTTATGTAAACATATCTGGACTGGTGGATTATAGGGAAAAGCATTTACCAACTAAGAACAATTCATACACGAGGACATTTGGAATCAACCTGAACGTTTTTGAGTCACACACAATAAATACATTCAGGTTTGGAGGTCTAAAAATATCTCATATATGCGAGATCAATCAAAGCCAAACTTGCTCTACTGGAAAAGGAAAAGGAAAAGGAAAATGTTATTTTTGCACGCAAGGGTGTGTCACAGTTTTCTCAACTGATCTGCCTCATTCAAAGTTTATCATTCAACTGTAACTCATACTGTACTGATTTGCATTATAATATAAAAACAGCCTCAGACACAACAACCGTAGTAGTCAAACACTGAAGAGGACGACTCAAGAAATCTGAGGTCTGTAAGTTAAAGTTTTAAATTTTGTATGTATGAACTAAACATGTAATGGTTTGACTTTATAGTCACACAGGGTACAAAAAGTCTTTTTAAATGATGCTCAGGCTCAAAGACGGTAATAAAAAGGCAAACACAAACAGAAGTTTATAATCAAAAGCAAACTGTACGTGTTTGATCTCTTACTGCTTATCTTCAGGTTCTGTGCTGCATTTGAGCTAAAAGCAGTTTCACTGTGTAACAGCTAGGAGGCCGATGTCGGCCGACAGTAAAGAGTCTTTTTTAAATGTGTGAGCATCATTCAGCTCTCATGTCGGATCTTTTTATGTCATCCACAGTTAATCAAAGTCAACATGGACGAGACTGTGTTTGTGTTACTTGTGCTTACAGGTGAGATGTGATTTATGTTATGATTGATCGATGATATAGTATCGGAACATGCCTTTGTGTAGTCTGATTTCCAACTGCGGTGTTTATAGCAATGGTGGAAGAAGTATCTTTTTATGCATTAAATGGGGAAAAAGGATTGGAGCTTCAGCCGCACATTAATCAAAATTTGGTGCATTAACAAACTAGCGTGTACAGCAGCAGGACCCTGTATGTGGGATTTACTTTTTTTCCCTCACGCTATCATTTCACGTAGAATGCATAATGAGATCATTACTGACAAACACTTCATTCTAACTAACACGGACATTCCCGTTTCATTAACACCACCAAACAGACAAAACACAACCTCCAATGAAATACTTTATAATAAATTACTGAATACTTTTCTTCTAACACACAAACTATGAATACGAGCCAGCCTCATACATGTTGATAGAAATCCGACTGTATTAAAAACACTTGTCGGCTAACACACTAATCTTGAACATTCAGTTCCACTGAAACAGGATCATTAGGATCCTGTATACTTCCTGCTATCCTGCTTATTTCTTAGTAAAATGTATTTCATATTCAACATCCTACATTCCTACAAATCTACTTTCCTCCTCAGGTTTCTGCATCCCATCTGCTTCCTCTCTAAATGTCTACTACTTTGTCGACAAGAACATGACTTGGTCTGACGCACAAGACTACTGCATCGACCATCACACCAACCTGGCCGAAATACTTAACAAGGAAAACCTAACCACAATGATGAACACTGCTGCTGGGGGATACAAATACAAGGCCTGGATAGGACTGTCCAGGATGATGTTCTTTAGATGGGTGGATGGGAAAAAAATCACATTTACCAACTGGGAAACCGGTGAGCCGCACATTGTCAATACCATGGAAGTGTGTGTAGTCATGACTAAAGATGGATACTGGAGGGATAACAGGTGCGCCTTATTACGGCATCCTTTGTGTATTCGAGGTGGGTAAATCACAATTACCGTAAGTAATTCTGGCACTATCTTCATTTTAGAAGACTGGCTAATTTTATACATTTGAGAAATGACTTTTATACTCCACCAGATTTATCTGACAGCTGTACATAGTTTTGAAGATGAAGGTGTTAAATTCAAAAACCTTTCCAAGATTTACGTGGCCCTGATCCCAACCAAGTCTAATCTGATACTTATATTTAGCTAAACTGACATAGTATACTGTTAAACTGACTGATATTGATGTGATTTGCTAACAATTTTACTCGAGTAGACTGTCATCAGCTTTCTCAAAGAATGAAAGTTAAAACTTGCAACAGCTGTTTGGATTTATTTATTAATGGTACATTGAAAACCTGTGTATCACCATTTCTATCACTTCTTTTGAGGTGGAAGGTACTTATTTGGTTCAACAACACTGACTTGGGCGGATGCCCTTACCCACTGTGAAGATCAACAAGCAACCCTGGCCACTTTTCCCGGAGATCATGTCACCCCAGTGTGGACAGTGGATGGTGAAATGGTGTGGATTGGCCTCAGTGGACTTCGACGCTGGTATTGGTCAGAAACCGGAAATTATCCCACATTCATGAACTGGACAACTTATGAATTTAGTGACCAGACCGGAGAAGAAAACTGTGCAGCTGTAGAGCTGCAAAATGGAACCTGGACTGATGAGCAGTGCAACGCAACATACCCTTTTTTCTGCTATGGAAGTATGAATCACATTTACCTTGTATTAAAGCTTGAGTTAGATGCCAGACATGACATTGCAGCTGTGTTTTGCTGCACACATCATATTTTGAGTGCCGAGGTAGAATCAGTTGGATAAGAAATGTAATTATGTACATTACATGCTGACTGCTTTATATTCTGGAAACATTTTGTTGCTAGTCAATCTACCTCCCCTTTAACACTGGCCTAAGAACTACTAATAGATGTTTAACATCTGGCTTTTGTGTGCAATGTGAATGTATATCAACAGAATTAACTCCCGTATCGATTAACCTTGCAGGAGTCACAGATTTTTATCCCCTCCAGCTCGGTTCGGCTGTGATTTCAACAAAACACTCGGGTGAACACACTGATTTTACTTTCCTTTTAGGCGCGATAGTGTACAGTTTACTAGCACGTGTTGAAGTTAAGGCCTTTGGCTTGTTGATGTCTTTCTGTCCGTCTCTGTTGACACTTGGACATCGTTAGGTCAGTGCTGAGTTTGAAAGAGAGATTAAAGTTAGAAATAAAATACTGTGGTTTCCATGTGGTCTGAGCCTAGTCAGCTGCCTGATCAGTACTGTGCATGTGCAACTGATCAGAGATCAGAAAGAAGCAAAATGTATCACTCCTTTGCAACATTTGTCTAATTCAGAATATTATTGATGAAGACCTTTTAAAACAAGTTTAAAAACTTCTAGATGTACATTTAGATTTAGATTTAGAGGATTTAGCAGACGCTTTTGTCCAGAGCGACTTACAATAGGTACATTACACACAAGAAAGAAACCGCAACATATCATCAAGTAAGAATGAATCAAATAGAAAGCATTCTCTTTTTGGAGGGGTGGGAGGGAATCATGCTATGCTGGTTCAAAGTGAAGTCTGAACAAGTAAGTCATTTACTGATGCTGGTTTACTAAAATCAAATCCCCTATAAATGAATTTCAATATTTTTTCCTCAATTAATCAATTAAGTATTTGGTCTATAAATATATAAACTGTCAGTAATCTAAAGTCAAATGTGATGTGATCACATTTCCTTTGTTTTGTTTGTCCAATGATACAAAATCCAAAATAAAGTGAATTTACTAAGACTAAGAATAGCAATCAATCTTAATGCACTGGAGAACATTTGGGATTTGTCAATCAAAAACAGCTTTAAGCAAACATAAATGATTTTTCTGTTTGTGACCCTGTCCAGTTAACAAATCAAAGAAAACAGTGGTGAGGATGAAGATCAGGTCCAAGGCAAACGTGGAAGATCCTGCAATCATTGCTGATCTGCAGCAGCAGGTATAGTGTGTGTGTGTGCGTGTGTGTGTGTGTTGCTATACTTGTGAGAAATCCAACCTTTCTTGTGAGGACATTTTTACTTGTGAGGTCATTTTACCTGGTCCTCACAAAGAAAATGTGTTTGTGTGAGTGTGTGTGTGGTTACACTTGTACTTGCTACATAGTGATGACTGTAACATTTCTCTCCTTTTTTTAGTTGCATATAGAATTTGCTAAACAGGGATTGTATGAGATGAAACTGACCTGGACGAAACTGCCAGTAAAGTGGACAAATGATTAGAGGTAAGCACAATGACACACACGCCGCGCACAGTGAAGCTTCTCTAAATACCAACATGTTTTTTGTCTTTTTTCCATGTAGGTACTGGTTGACCCTGTGAGAGCAACTCCCAGAAAGCTGCACCACAACGTTGCTCAAACAAAGACGGTTTATTGTATACAGTTCAACAAGTTACTGTAGAACGCATAGGATATATTAATGTTTTGTCCCATATAAGAGCACTCAGCATGTACATATCTCTGTTAAATATATACATATATATATATATATATATATATATATATATATATATATATATATATATATGTATATATATATATACATATATATATGGCAGCCTGTTTGAGACATCTTGTGTGATATATACTATACTATATATACTACTATATACCATATATAGAAATATTTGTTTTCCATTTAATTTCTCTGATATTTGTTGTCATTCAATTATTTCTTAATTAATTTCTTTTTTAAAGTATCCTGCAGTGTTGGTGGATTTATTGGTTATGAAATAAAACAGTCGAATACATCCATTAAAACAAATTCAATAACTCTGGTATTATTGAATATTCCTACCTTCAGTAAACCTCAGCAGGGATGGCTGCATTGGTTTAACAAATAAATCCAACTGTAAACAAACTTGTGAGACACTGACTCTACTTCGCACTTCTGTGCATTTGATTATATTTAAGACTTTGCATGAACTGCAGAAAGCTTGCAATTCCATTTGGAAGTCGGACATATAAAATGTAAAATCCGACTTGAACACTTTAATATTTTACAATGACTAATTGCAATGTGTTGTTTGTGATGTTGGTTGATGAGAATATGAATGGAAAGGGCCAAAAGTACAAGATCCAGCCTAGTTCACTCACACACATCATTTACACTGAAAGACCGTCTTATTTTACATGAGCAGGGATCTTCAGTTGTAGTAAACAAAGACAAATACAGCAGCAGCAGAGACACTGAACAATTTACATCTAATTTGACTGGTTTGAATAAGAAATCACCAATCAGAGATTTGCTTGCTCATTTCCTGCCTGTTGATGGTTTTTCACCCTTGTCCATTTCTTGGTTGGTTGATTTGTCAGCAAGATTACGCAAAAACTATGGAAAGGATCTCCATGAAACTTGGATGGAGGATGGGTACAACAGACCCCATTAATGTTTGGTGTAGATCCAGATAAAGGGACAGAGATTTGTGTGAACTTTCTCAGCTATTAACATATTGATCTGCCATTTTAGTTTTCACAATTTATCAGGGTTACTTGTAGTGGTGAACCAACGGAGAATTTCCTGCTATATCTGAACCTCCCCACAGCTTAACAAAAGCTTTACAATGCGTTTCAGCTCATTGTTTGTCTGTCTGGCCCTTAATTTTCCGTCTGCCACTCTCTAAAAGGGACCATTTCCCGGCTGCTTTTTCAAAGTGCAACTCTAAAAACTATCTGCACTTCCTCACCAAAAAAAACAACTGGCTGACGAACATAATGGAGCTAAATATTTCCCTGGGGAATTGATGGAGAGTGAAACTGCATTAAAAGTAGAGAGTATTGGACTTTCTGGCCAGCGCACAACTCTCAATCAATGCTAATGTTGGTCCACAACTGCTGGATTTAAAAGTGGGTCACAGTCTGCTATTTCAAAGGTGATAATTCAGTATGTCTGTTGTTGTTGTTGGATGTACTTCTTGTTTCTGCTGCCCTCACTTGTCCATGCAACACTGTTGTTTCACGGCTGTAGTCCTCATGAACACAATCTAATGTTTGTACTGGCTTTCTATGTGTCACATTATTTACTATAAAATACTCCTGTTGGTTTATAAAACATTGGGTCAAAATACATTTCTGGTGTGCTGCTCTGTTATGAATCTGGTCTTAAAAAGGTCATGTTATTGTCCAAAGAATCAGTTTGTGCAGCTGTAAAAGAGGTTGAGAAGAAAAAGAATCAAGGGACTTTATATCTGTTATGCTAAACTAATGATCTACAAGGTGCAGGATATTTATAACCTAACCAACCCCCAATGAATTTTACGAAAGCCACGCTTTGCATATGGAAATGGTATCAAGTATTTAATGTTAAAAGCTTCTGTTTGTCCTCAAATGCGCAGAAGTCTTGTACACGTATTGCTGGAGGATATCTTTGAACCACATTTGATGACTGGATTTTAAACTTGTAAGTATACTTTTATATTCAAAGTGATTTATTAAGATGTTTGAGAAAACCACTTCAACCTTCATAATAAATATGGAATGCAGAGGAATCATTACTGCTTTTGATTTGCTCCTGTTTTTTTGTGTGTGTTTTTTTTCCATTCCTTAATATTGAACAAAATTGTTTGAATCTGGAACTTGCTTTGATTGGGAAATCCTAAACGAAATCCTAAATGATTTGATGAACTGCAGGTCAGAAGGTGTAGTGATATCTAAACAGGAACATGGATAACTTTCATGTATTTTTCCTCTGTTTTTGGTTTTATGTAAAGCGTCTTTGAGAGCTGTAAAAGCGCTGTACAAATAAAATGTATTATTATTATTATTATTATGTGTTTCTCATATGAACATTTTTTTAACGGCAACATTTTTAGGTCATCTTTTCCAACAAATTTAATCCAGTTTTAATATGGACTTCCTGATTACTGGTAACCACGAAATCCAATTAAAATGGTCCCAGAAATACAAAGCACACCACCAATATATCTATGTACTTCATTTCTACATTCTTTTCAAGGTGCCTCTACACACAAGCACAGTGTAGTGTTAACTTGCATGTATTACTGACCTCTTGCCTTCTTGTTCAATCAGAAATCAGAAATGGATTGTTACGTGACTCTGAGTCTCCTCATCTTTGGTAAGGTCAAAGGTCATTTACATAATTTCATGTAGGTATGTGGGTTTTTGTTTTCAGTTTACAGCCTATACAGTATAAAGGCCTGAAGGTAAAGACAAAGAATAAATCAACAGGGAAGAGATTTATGCACTGATAAAAGGATAAAATATTCTGAAAACATCTGGCGGTTATTTTGTGCAGAAGCCAAAAATACCATCATTTTAAAAATTGTTAAAAATATCTAGTTAAATGCTGAACCAGTTTTCCACAGAAATGCTTTCAACCAAATTCTGAAATAGCCTTACGAATGGAGATGTGTTTGACCACAACACAATCTTTTTGTCAAAGTGGATTAATTGATTACTGAAATGTTTAGTTTTTCACCAACATTAATGAAATATATTAAATAACCAGGACTAAAGACAGAAGTTATGAGTAGGGGTGTCATACTTCTCAAAATCTGCAAATCGATTGAATTTTGTTGTTGTCATCACTGATGGTGTGACGGTTGAAGGAGTAAAGATGAATAGCCTTTGTTAGATTTGCCACATTTGGATTGCAGATAGTTGGTTTAATGCCCCAACAACTGTCATTTGCATTTTTTTGATTGGGGTATTTTAGAACACCAGCTTGACTTTTTCCTGCTGTTTTTTGAAGGTTACAATTAGGCAAATTTAAAATAATATTCACCACCAATGACCCAGGATTCAACAGTAAACAACAAAAGACTGACATTTAGTTTGTTTCAAGTTTCTGTTTCTTAACTCTATCACAAGTAAACCCTCCTACAACACAAATTAAAAGAGAATTTCTGAAAAAGAAAACAGACTCAACATTGACACTGTCTGGATGCCAGAAAGATTCTTATAAAATGTATTGATCAACGAAAGGGTGCTGGTATTCGTGGAACGGGTGTTTTTATCAGCTAAACTTCTTGAGTAGTAACAATATTAATCCCATTGTTAAGGTGAGTATTAAAATTACCAAGTATTGAAAAGCTACATGTGTAAATTCTGATTCCAAGTATCTGGTCTAAATGAAAATTACACAATACCAAATATCTAATATGCATGAATTACTTGGATTTAATGATTTTTTTTGTGAGTGTGTATTATCTACATCAGCTATTTATTTTCTTTAAAATTACGACATTGTTTTAAATAGTGTAAATTGATGCAAATGATTCATGTTTACTAAATGCACGTTCTTTCATCAATCCTCAGGATTTAGCTTCAGCTCCTGCTCACAGCTCACAATGCGAAAGTACTACTACATTAACACTTTAATGACCTGGAGCGATGCTCAGCAATACTGCAGAGAGAAGTACACTGACCTGGCGACCTTCGAAAGCGTTGATGATATCAGCAGGCTCAAACCCGATTTCTCCTATTCGTGGGCATGGATAGGATTGAAGGATGACCCAAAGTCCTGGAAGGAAGTTATGGGCAATGACACGAACTCCTGGAGATTGTCAGCAACTGGGGAAACAAGCAAAACTGGTTACAACAGCTGGGCTTCTGGACAACCAAATAGTGCACAAGGAAAGGACAACTGCGTTACTATGGGCAGTGCTGGAGGCTGGTATGATGCGCCCTGTCAAATGTTCAGGAGTTTTGTTTGTTACAAAGGTAAGAAAAGATTTGAGTTTATGTATTGTACTTTCTGGCTTAAACTTAAACTCTCTTTGTTTGTTGCCATCTCAGATCGTTTTTAGACTCACTTTCTTTGTTGGAGTCAAAACTACCGTTTAAAAAAACTACTATTTTCACTGATCAATTTAATGATGATTCTTTTTTTTACAAATACATAAATTGTTTGTTGATCTATAAAATATCAGAAAATAGTAAAAAATGCCCATCATATTTTCAAGGCCAACATGACATAACTCTCACACACAGCTTTCCCTGTTAGCCAGTGAAATCATAGTGTAACTGTGGCCTCATTGCACAGAAGAGACAACTGTGATGCACCAGGAATCATTTAATTAACTGTTAAACTTGTTTCATTTCTGTCCACTGCAGCTACAAACCAAACTGAGAAAACCTATGTGTACATCTCATATTCAAAAACATGGCAATCTGCTCAAGCATACTGCAGAGAACACTACACAGACCTGCCGACCATCGAGAACACCAAAGAAAACAGTGACGTGTATTCTGCAAAACCAAGCTATGCTGAAATTTGGATTGGTCTGTACCGAGTGCCGTGGACTTGGTCCGACGACACCCAGAGCTCTTTTAGATTTTGGAGAAGTGGCAGCCCAAATAACTATAATGGGAATCAATTCTGTATGGCTGAAAATCCTCAACATGAATGGGATGACGACAACTGTCAGAGCAACTTTCCTTTCATCTGTCATCAAGGTGACCTTTCACCCACAGAGAGAAATTCTTCAGGGTTTTGTCAATCAAATTTGTGTCACTTTTTTTTAACAATCATCTTTATTGTACTCCTTAGTTTTACATTTTAGATTGAAGACAACCGTCAAGATGACGATTCAGACTGATGCCGACTTAACTGATCCAGCTACCAACACCGAAATCCTGCAGCAGGTAAAATTATTCGTCTTTCATTTTTTTAAGAAGAATAATTAAGAACGATAAAATCATAAATAACTCAAGTCTACAACTGATGAGTATGGCCCTGAGATATTAAATCAGTATATTTCTTTTATTCCTCAGCTTGGTGCAGAGCTAACAAGTCAAGGCTGGACTGACTTCAATCTGCAATGGAAGATTCAGCCCAGAAAACAGGAGGAAGAGAAACTCAGGGAATATTAATGCAATTCACATTCTTAAGATGTTTGTCTGCAAATCCACTAACAGATATGATGTTAGCCTCCGACTGGTACAGAATTCATTTAACAGACGACATCACATTACCCCAGTTCTAGTTTCCCTTCATTGGCTCCCCGTCCGTTTAAGAATTGATTTGAAGATTTTACTGATAATCTTTAAAGTACTCTTGCGTCTGGCTCCGACCTATATCAGAGACATTTTAATTCCCTACGAGCCAGCTCACAGCCTCTAACCGTTCCAATGTCGAGGCTAAAAACTAAAGTTGATCGAGCCTTCACCATCAGGGCCCTCAGCTTTCGAACGCCCTGCCTCAGATAAGGCTCGCAGGATCGGTAACTTCTTTTAAATCACTTCTTAATACCCATTTTTATAGACTTGCCTTTTTGGGACGACGTCCTTTTGCTTTTGCTCCTACATTTTGAGTTGATCATATTGAATTTTTTTGTTTTGTTTATTCCACCTATGTGATTCATTCCATGTCTTTATTTTGCTCATTTTATTCATCTTTATTATAATTATTATCATTATTATTTATTTGTTTCTAATTGTTTAGCTGTAAATGCCATTTATTTTCGTTTGTCAAATTTAACACTGATATGTTTGTTCTACTTCCTTCTTCCTTGTTTTGTCAAGCACTTTGTAAACTGTGTTTTTAAGACGTGCTATATAAATAAAGTTTATTATTACGTAATTATGCACAAAAGATTAATGGATTAGTCTTTCTTTCATTTTCCAAGTAAAACCATAATTGTCTCGTTCCAGCTTCTCAAATGTGAAGATTAGCTGCTTGCTTTTTTTGTGTTCCCAGATAGACATAAACATGGATTTTAGGTTTAAAAAAAATGAATGAATACAAAAGTAATATTAATTAGATGTTCATATGATAAATGTACCTAATTTTATTCTGTTTTTCTGTCATACTTTGGTTACTGTACTGACAAATTCTTATTTATGATACTGAGTAAAATCAAAATCTTAAACTGACCTATATGTATAACTGTATCAAGTTTAAATGTACATTGTAAAATGTTCCAAGTGTATGGAGCACTTAAACTGAAAGCAGTTTCCCTGAATTTAGTGTTTACCCTGGGAACTTGGAGCATTATACAATCTCTAGAGCGTATTGAATAGTAACTTTGTGACCAGTTTAATAAAGAGCTGATATATGGTGGCATGTTCAAGGCGTTAATAAAGAAACAGAAATCTATGGCTGTCACGTCTTACTGTTAAAGGTGCTCTTCCTATATATATATATATATATGTGTGTGTGTATATATGTGTGTGTGTGTGTGTATATATATATACACAAACGTGTGTACATGAATAAATATAAATACACACTCACACAAATACTCTGAACAATAATGTGTTTCTGATATGTTTTGTTTGTCTATTATCTAATTTGACATCTTCAGAATTCTAATAAAATATAGTTTTTTATAAATTATTTGGTAACATTATATTCTAGGTGAACCTAAATTATGTCTGTATATAATCCATTATAAATCTTAAGTGCAGCTACTCAACTTGTCAATACATCCATATTTGAAGGTATTAAGAGGCTTTGACAGGCTTCATGTACACATGAACCACCTGAGACAACTTTTAACAAGGTCATGATTTGCATATGAAAATCAAAAGCTCCATCAAAATCAGCTCACGCTGTGCTCCTTGTGTCAAATGGATCAACGATGTCTGTATGTGTGGAAGATTTACTGAAAAGACTTCAAAACCCAATAATCAACGGCTGAACTTTACATTTGTAAGTATGTCTTCATATTTATGTGGAATAAGTAACATGATTGGACTCATATTTTTTTTATCCCGTAGCTATAATCTGAAACTTGATGACTGTTCAGTTATGACGTTTGGTGACCTAACAAGCATGTTATACTGACCGGTTGCCTTCTTGATTGCAGTAAGATCAGAAATGGATTGTTATGTGACTCTGATTCTCCTCTTCTTCGGTAAGTTAAGGGTATCATTTAGTTTGTCACAAAAAATAAAGATCAACTTCTTGAGTAGCAACAAGAAAAGGGGAATGATCGTTTTATTTAAATATGTACTAATGTGCCAACTATGTATTCTCAGGCAAAGCATGTGGTCTGAGAGGAAATGACCCATACCAAATTTACCCAAATGTTAGCTGTAGAATCCCAGCAAATATTGAGATGATAAGTGACCGTTGTCCCGTTGTATTCAAGTGTACATCTGCTGTATGTGCTCCCTGCACACACGCCATGAAAACTATTCTGTTCAAGTTCAGGTATATATTTTGATACTTTATACATCTTAAACACGGAAATAAAATTTCGTATTGAAGACACAAAGACACAACTTATTCAAATTTAATGGCAAAAATGACACCAATATTTCCTATTTGTTTTTATCAGTGGTAGACCAATTATCAGCCCAGGCCGATAGTCTGCATTTTCTGATTATCGGTATCAGGGACTTTTCAAAGGAAATTAAAAATGTGCTATTATGCCTCGAATGCAACATTCATTGACACAATGTCGCGCCCACAGCAGTGTCTGATTAGTAAAACGTCACAATTAATAGCCTATAAAAATAAAAATAAAATAGCAGAACAAGGAAATACTCCAGCAAAGTAACTTAAAATTGTACAGTACTTGAGTATATCGTACTTTACTTTACTTTACTTCATCAGTGGTTGTTAAAAATTTTGATACTAAGAAATCAATCAATTTTTCAGTCTCCTTGATTTCTAATGATCGGTTATTGGCCCTAAAGAATCCATATCGGTCGACCCCAAGCCAGGGACATGACGTCACCACCCAAACAAATATTTGCTGGGATGTTAGTTATCTACTATTTGATAATACTAATAACACTTGTGCTAAATATGCATTCTCTCATCAATCCTCAGGATTTAGCTTCGGCTCCTGCTCTCGGTTCCCACTGCGAAAGTACTACTACATTAACACTTTAATGACCTGGAACGATGCTCAGCATTACTGCAGAGAGAAGTACACTGACCTGGCGACCTTCGAAAGCGTTGATGATATCAAAAGGCTTAAACCTGATTTTTCCTATTCATGGGCATGGATAGGATTGAAGGATGACCCAAAGTCCTGGAGGGAAGTTATGGGCAATGACACAAACTCCTGGAGATGGTCAGCAACTAGTAAAACAAGCAAGACTGGTTACCACAACTGGGTGGGTGGAGATCCAAATAGTGGAGGAGGAAAGGAAAACTGTGTAATTATGGGCAATACTGGAGGATGGTATGATGCGTCCTGTCAATCACTAAGGAGTTTTGTTTGTTACACTGGTAAGAAAAGATCTGAGTTCATGGATTTTACTTGTTGGCTTAAAGTTAAACTCTCTTTGTTTGTCTCAGATCGTTTTCAGACTGGGTTTGTTTGTTTGTTTGTTTGAGTCCTGACTATTATATACTGACTATGTTTTCCATTGATTAATCTAGTATTTTTTTCATGAATACATTCATTGTTGGTTGATCTACAAAATATCAGAAAATGGTAAAAAAAAAAAAATCCCCATCACATTTTCAAGGCCAACATGACGGAGCAGTAAACTCTCACACACAGCTTCCACTGTTATTAAGTGAAATCATAGTGTAGCTGTGGCCTCATTGCATAGAAGAGACAACTGTGGCGCAACTGTCTAAATTAACTGTTAAACTTGTTTCATTTCTGTCCACTGCAGCCACAAACCAAACTGAGAAAACCTATGTGTTTATCTCAGCTTCAAAAACATGGCAATCTGCTCAAGCATACTGCAGAGAACACTACACAGACCTGCCGACCATCGAGAACACCAAAGAAAACAATGACGTGTATTCTGCAAAACCAAGCAATGCTGAACTTTGGATTGGTCTGTACCGAGTGCCGTGGACTTGGTCCGACAACACCCAGAGCTCTTTTAGATTTTGGAGAAGTGGTAGCCCAAATAACTATGGTGGGAATCAATTCTGTATGGCTGAGAATCCTCAACATGAATGGGATGATGACAACTGTCTGTACAAGTTTCCTTTCATCTGCCATCAAGGTGACCTTTCACCCACAGAGAGAAATTATTCAGGGTTTTGTCAATCAAATTTGTGTCACTTTGTTTAACGAAGCATCTTTATTGTACTGTTTAGTTTCAAGATTGAAGACAACCGTCAAGATGACGATTCAGACTGATGCCGATTTAACTGATCCAGCTACCAACACCGAAATCCTGCAGCAGGTAAAATTATTGAGGAATGAAGAATTATAAATTATAAGAAACTCAAGTCTACAACTGATGAGTATGGCCCTTTTATATTAAATCAGTATATATTTTTTTTTCTTCTTCAGGTTAGTGCAGAGCTAACAAGTCAAGGCTGGACTGACTTCAATCTGCAATGGAAGATTCAGCCCAGAAAACAGGAGGAAGAGAAACTCAGGGAATATCATTGCAATTTACATTCTTGATATTTTATCTTTAAATCCACTAACACATTTAACAATGTTGTTACTCAAGTAATGTGTGTATTTCATTATGATGCAGCAAATAGAGAACCATGAAGGAATACAATGTGATAATTTATCTTTTTGTTGTGTGCTGCCCATTGGCTTGATATGGTCAACCATCCCTTGGTCCCCTGTCCGTCAACATAAAACCCACTGCACAAAATATTGGTGTTCAATGTGATTCAGAGCTCACATTCATCAATCATGTCAACAAACTGGTCCAGTCCTGTTTCTACCAACTAAGATCCATTTCAAGAATCAAACACATGCTCTCACCCACTGTACTGGAAAAAGTAATCTATGCATTCATCTATTCCAGACTGGACAACTGCAACTCCTTTCTCTCTGTCATCAATCAGAAATCACTCTCCCGCCTCCGACTGGTACAGAATTCAGCAGCTAGGCTTCTAACGGGGTTTAACAGACGACATCACAATACCCCAGTTCTAGCTTCCCTTCATTGGCTCCCTGTCCATTTAAGAATTGGTTTTAAGATTTTACTTATAATCTTTAAGGTACTCTTGTGTCTGGCTCCGACCTATATCACAGACATTTTATTCCCTATGAGCCAGCTCACAGCCTCTAACCGTTCCAAAGTCGAGGTGTAAAACTAAAGGTGATGGAGCCTTCGCCATCAGGGCCCCTCGGCTTTCGAATGTCCTGCCTGAGGAGATAAGGCTCGCAGGATCAGTAACTTCTTTCAAATCACTTCTTAATACAAATTTTTATAGACGTTTTTGTGACAACGTCCTTTTGCGTTGAATATATAAAATGTATTTGTTATGTGTATTTCACCTATTTGATTTATTCCATCTCTTTATTTGGCTTATTTTATTCATCTTTATTATTATTATTATTATTATTATTATTATTATTATTCATTTGTTTCTAATTGTTTAGCTGTAAATGCCATTTATTTTGATTTATCCAATTTTACACTGATATGTTTGTTCTACTTTCTTCTGCCTTGTTTTGTGAAGCACTTTGTAAACTGTGTTTTTAAGAAGTGCTATATAAATAAAATTTATTAATGTTATATTACATAATTACGCACGAAAGGCAGAGCTGAAACAACATATTTTGATTAATGGATTAATTTTCTGCTTTCATTTTCAAAGCAAAAACATAATTGTCTTGTTCCAGCTTCTCAAATGTGAAGATTTGCTGCTTCCATTTTTTGTGTTCTCAGTTTGACATAAACATAGATTAGAAAAATTGTTTAGGTTTTTAAAAAAATAAATGAATAGAAAAATTATATTAATTAGATGTTCATATGATAAATGTACCTAGATTTATTCTGTTTTTCTGCCATACTTTTGTTACTGTACTGACAAATTCTTATTTACTGAGTAAAATCAAAATCTTAAACTGACCTATATGTATGACTGTATCAAGTTTAAATGTACATTGTAAAATGTTCCAAGTGTATGGAGCACTTAAACTGAAAGCAGTTTCCCAGATTAGTGTTTACCCAGGGAACTTGGAGAATTATGCATTCTCTAGTATGTGTTGAAAAGTGACTTTGTGACCAGTTTAATAAAGAGCTGATATCAAGGCTTTAAAAAGAAACTGAAATCAATGGCTGAGTCTAGTTGAGCAAGAGTGGACAGATAAAAAGAGTTTTGTTTTTGTGTAAATAACCTTTCTTTTTGTTTTAGCTTGCTAACAACTGTGTTAAAATAAAATTTAAATGCGAATGTCCGATCCAACCAGATACTCAAATACTCATATTTAGAAATCATTCAATATTGTGTCCTGTTAGAGTGGTAACATGCAGACTAATGTCTGCAATATCTCTGGCTCTTTAGAATATCATGCACTTGGTTTTGTTTGCATCAAGGACTTATTTCAGGTTAAATAGAGAATCTTGCAGTTTTTTAAAAGCTTGCTGGAGAATTTTAATGACCTTATGTGTTGTTTTTAAACAGTAGTAGAGGACTGTATCATCAGCATAAAGATGGCGGTAACAATTTATTATAGAGGATTATTACATGGATAAGACAAGACCCAATATTTAACCTTGCGGAACCCCTTTAGTCAATGGTAAAAACACGGAACGATAATTTCCTACAGTTACACATTGTTGCCTATGAGACAGGTATGTCCTTAAACCAATTACAGGAATTACAATCAAAACCAGCATCACTTAACCTTTGTATGAGTAAAGCATGTTTAACAGTATCAAAAGCTTTTGTTAGATCCCCAAAGAGGGCAGCACAGTATTTCCCTTTATCACCAGCAGATATAATATCATTATTAACTGAGGTGAAGGCAGTAACTCTACAGCTTTACATATGTATATGTGTGTATATCTATATCTATATCTATCTATATCTATATCTATAAGCATACACACATGCACATGCATTTTACGTATATATGTTTGTATGTATGTGCGTGTACATAAATAAATATAAATACACACACACACACACACACACACACACACACACAAATACTCTGAATAGTAATGTGTTTCTGATACAGTCTCATTTGTCTATTATCTAATTTGACATCTTCAAAATTCTAATAAAATATAGTTTTTTATAAATTATTTGGTAACATTATAGTCTAGGTGAACCTAAATTATGTCTGTATATAATCCATTATAAATTTTGAGTGCAGCTAGTCAACTTGTCAATACATCAATATTTGAAGGTATTTAGAGGCTTTGACAGGCTTCATGTACACATGAACCACCTGAGTCAACTTTTAACAAGGTCATGATTTGGATATGAAAATCAAAAGCACTATCAAAAGCACTTCACACTGTGCTCCTTGTGTCAAAGGCATCAACGATGTCTGTATGTGTGGAAGATTTACTGAAAAGACTTCAAATCCCAATAATCAACAGCTGAACTTTAAATTTGTAAGTATGTCTTCATATTTATGTGGAATAAGTAACATGATAGGACTCATATTTTTTATCTAGTAGCTATAATCTGAAACTTTGAAGTTGTTTTCATCAGAAAATCTCTCTGTCAAAAGCCGTCATGTTTGTATTCATTTCAGCTAATATTATTAATTTTCAGTATTTAAAAGAAGTAGTGGAGGTAGTCAAGGTGGAGCTACACATTGAACTACTTTGAAGTTGCTCATATTGTTTCACATTACTTCATACTGAAAGAAAGTTGTTGGGAACTTTTATGGATCAGGAAAAGTATTGATTTGATGATTTGCAGGTCAAAATTGTCTTAACAGTAACCAGGATTACTTTGCACTACATATGAACATAGTTGTAAACCCATTTCAATGATCTCAGTGTGGAGTGGGGTGTGATTAAAAAGTGGATGTGAACATTTTTCACGATTTTTTTTCCGAACAAATCAATTTAATCCAGTTTGACTTCCAGCTTGTATGAACATGCAAATCACCAAAATCATGATAACCGGCCACCTAATAAAGTGGTCCCAGAAATACAAAGTGATCACCCATGTATCTTTGTATTGTTGTATTTTAACATGCCTCTACGCACAACTTCTAAGAGTAACCAGTGGATTAACTTATTTTCTAACAACTTTTCTCAAGAGTCCCATTTCTCCTACTCATTTTGCTGCATTTCTTAGGACTTGAATGTTTATAACAACTGTTCAGTTATGACATTTGGTGACCTAACATGCATGTTATACTGATGGATTGCCTTCTTGATTGCAGCAAGATCAGAAATGGATTGCTATGCGACTCTGATTCTCCTCTTCTTCGGTAAGTTAAGGGTATCATTTAGTTTGTCACAAAAAATAATAAAGCTAAACTTCTTGAGTAGCAACAAAAAAGGGGGAATGATCCTTTTATTTAATTAAGTACTAATGTGAAAACTATGTATTCTCAGGCAAAGCATGTGGTCTGAAACGAAATGACCCATACCAAAGTTAACCAAATGTTAGTTGTAGAATCCAAGCAAATATTGATAAGTGATCGTTGTTTGATCGCCCAACAAGATGTATTCAAAGTTGTTCCAAAATATACGTTAAGCCAACATTCAGACATTACCTGGACATCTACTGTATGTCCTCCCTGCACGCACGCCATGAAAACTATTCTGTTCAAGTTCAGGTATACCATATACATCATAAACACGGAAATAAAATGAAGTATTTTAGTATGCGCTGCACCTTATTCAAATCTAATGGAAAACTGAGACCAATATTTCCCTATTTGCTTTTATTAGTGGTAGAACAATTATCAGCCCCGGGATTTTTCAAAGGAATTTAAAAATGTGCTTTTATCGCGAAAATGCAGCATTCTCTGACACAATGTCCCGCTCGCAACAGTATCTGATTGGTAAAAGGTCACAATTAATAGCCTATAAAAACGTAATTAGAATAAGCTAAATTAAATAAACTTCACGACATTGATCAAATCAATGTAGTGAAGAAGAAAAATAAAATAACAGTACCTGGAAATACTCCAGTAAAGTACCTCAATTGTACTTAGGAACAGTACTTGAGCAGTGCTGTGCGATAAATCGTTAAAATCGATTAATTTGTGTTTGTGGTTTAGGACGATTTAAAAAAAAAAAAAAAAATCGATTTTCTCTTTAACTTACTCCGCTGCCGCTCCCCATGGGCTCCCATAGTTCATAGTGGGCTCCGCGCCCTTCCCCCGCATTGACTTTCAGAGAAACAAACACAACTACATGCAGCAAGCAAAGAGTTTGTTCCCGAAAAGGCACTGTCTTGTTAGTAGCTTGGTTTTGTGGCATCAGACCTCGAACAAATCATAAGCGGAATCATTTAATCATTGTGTTCTGTATGAGAAGAAAGGGTCCCAGTGGACAGCTGTTACGGATGCAGTCAATTTGCATATCGCTAAAGACATTGTGACCGTATATACAGTGGAAAAGCCGGAGGTTCATCCACATGCTAAAAAACTTTCGACCCCAGATTTGTGCTACGAAGCTACAATGAGACCTCGAGCCAGAGGCAGCAGGTAGAAAAGACAGCAAGCACACATCTCTTGTCCTGTACATCTACCAACATGTAATTTTTACTATGCAATGCATGCAGATGTTTAATTTAGTTCACATATCTTCAGGGATACAAAATACTTTTTGTAAACAAAAGGCACCTTTTGCAAAATAAAGTATTTAATGAAAGTTATGTTCACACTTTATCAATGCCAATGGGGAAACTGATCTATTCTAATAATAGCAAGCAATCTGACATGTTAAATTTATGTTTACAAACACATTTTATCAGAAAGGGACACAATCTTTTCAAAAGAATGCGCTTTTATTTAACTTTTCAAGTGAGTTCGAAGATGCACTGTTTACGATGGCAGGGCAATTTAAAAATAAATAAATAAAAGCATTAAAGTAAATGCAATGCAATTTCTCTATCATTTGTAGTTTGTTTCTGAGAAGGAGAAAAAATCGATTAATATCGTAGTCGAGTTTGGTGTGAAAAAATCGGAGATTCTGTTTTTAGGCCATATCGCCCAGCCCTATACTTGAATAAATTGTATTCTATTTCATCACTGGTTGCTTAAAAATTTAAGAAATTAATTTTTACTGAAAACTACCACCCAACGAATATTTGCTGGAATGTTAGTTATCTACTATTTCAGAATACTAATAACATTTGTGCTAAATATGCATTCTATCATCAATCCTCAGGATTTAGCTTCAGCTCCTGCTCTCGGTTCCCACTGCGAAAGTACTACTACATTAACACTTTAATGACCTGGAGCGATGCTCAGCATTACTGCAGAGAGAAGTACACTGACCTGGCGACCTTCGAAAGCATTGATGATATCAGCAGGCTCAAACCACATTTTTCCTATACATGGGCATGGATAGGATTGGAGGATGACCCAAAGTCCTGGAAGGTAGCTATGGGCAATGACACAAACTCCTGGAGATGGTCAGCAACTAGTAAAACAAGCAAAACTGGTTACCACAACTGGGGTGGTACAGAACCAAGGAGTGTAGGAGGAAATGAAAACTGCGTAACTATGGTCAGTACTGGAAGCTGGTATGATGCGCCCTGTCTATCACTCAGGACTTTTGTTTGTTACAAAGGTAAGAAAAGATTTGAGTTTATGGATTTTACTTTCTGGCTTAAACTTAAACTCTCTTTGTTTGTTGCCATCTCATATTGTTTTCAGACTGGGTTTGTTTGTTGGAGTCTAAACTACAGATTAAACTGACTATTTTTTTCCATAAATTGTTTGTTGATCTACAAAATGTCAGAAAACAGTAAAAAAAAAAATGCCAAACACATTTTCAAGGCCAACATGACAGAGCGGTAAACTCTCACTCACAGCTTTCCCTGTTATACAGTGAAATCATAGTGTAGCTATAGCCTCATTGCACAGAAGAGACAGCTGTAGCACAACCGGAATCATTTTAATAACTGTTAACTGGCTTCATTTCTGTCCACTGCAGCTACAAACCAAAATGAGAAAACCTATGTGTTCATCTCAGCTTCAAAAACATGGCAATCTGCTCAAGCATACTGCAGAGAACACTACACAGACCTGCCGACGATCGAGAACACTGAAGAAAACAATGACGTGTATTCTGCAAAACCAAGCAATGCTCAAGCTTGGATTGGTCTGTACCGAGTGCCGTGGACTTGGTCCGACAACACCCAGAGCTCTTTTAGATTTTGGAGAAGTGGCGGCCCCGATAACTATGGTGGGAATCAATTCTGTGTGGTTGAGAATTCTCTACATGAATGGAATGACGCCTACTGTCCGGACAAGTTTCCTTTCATCTGCCATCAAGGTGACCTTTTAACAGTGCAAATTTCAGCACATGGGTTCCTTTGTTGTATGACACATGTTTATCGTACTGTTCAGTTTTAAGATTGAGGACCATGATCAAGATGAAGATTCAGTCTGATGCCGACTTAACTGATCCAGCTACAAACATCCAAATACTGCAGCAGGTAAAATTCTTTCTCCTCCTGAAGTGTAAATTACACATGATGAAGAAATTGACATGAAACTCAAGTCTACAACTGATGAGTATGGCCTGTGATATTTAATCAGTATATATTTTTTTCCTCTTCAGGTCGGTGCTGAGCTAACAAGTCAAGGGTGGACTGACTTCAATCTGCAATGGAAGATTCAGCCCAGAAAACAGGAGGAAGGGAAACTCAGGGAATATTAATGCAATTTACAGTCTTGTCTGCTTTTTGGCTTTTTGTGTATGTAAATGCAGAGCTGAAACCATAGATAGGGTATGATCAATTCATTTCTTTTGTCATTTTCTAAACAAAAATATAATTGCTAGAGGTGTTAATCTTCACTAGCCTCCAAAGTCGATTTGATTATGATTCAGCTGTCATTAATTTGAATATAAAACGGTTCTCAATATATCTTGATTGAACTCAGTGTATGGCATCTTCAGTAATCAATATTACTGCACATGGCTACTTTGTCATCTTTTGAATTCCACTTGTATTCCAAATCTCCCCCAATAATCAGACTACAGCAGTCTATGTTATGACAGCTGCATCTTTTCAATACATAAACATGACAAAAACAAAACATTTATCCATCTGCAGTGCCGTACACGATTGCTGTAATCTACAATAATATTGTTTTCACATGGCAGCTTTAAGATAAGGCATCTGTTGACTTTGTTGCACACAACTCTCTCAAAATTGGACAGAAAAGTTGACAGTGCCACGTCAGATTTGCTGATTAGCTGGGTCTGCTGAAAACATTATCATTCATGGCTGCAGACATTAGCTTCAGGTAAAAATTACGTGATTAATAACTGTTTTGAGGCAGAAGTCTCGTCCAGTATGTACTTCCCAGCAAGTTCATAAAAACTGAGCCCCGAGATGTCTGCTTTAAAAAATACTAGGTGAGTTTTTAATCATGCGCAGATGATCTTTGCCTCTCTCCGACATACCTCCTACAAAAGTAAAGTCAACCTAATGTCAGAAGAGTATTTCTGAGGATAAATTCAGAGAAATTTCCACACCTCTAATAATTTAATTAGTGTAAGATTCTCAAATGTCAAGATTAGCTGCTTGCTTTGGTCTTGTGTGCTCAGACATAACCTTGGATTTGAAGACATTATGAACATAGAATTTAGAGTTTCATCATACTATAAACAGCTTTTTATCTTCAGTGAATTAAATGTATTCTGTTTTTCTGTCTTCCTTAAAATTCCTTGTGTATGATACTGGGTGAATAAAAAATAGTTTGTTACCAAATGATTTGATTTATTATTGTCAACACCCACTTGATCATTTTAATTCACTCCTGGCTTGAAGGATTCGTAAGGATACTCTGCTTTGAGTGGTAATTCCACGATATCTGAGTTCTGATACTGTTGGGTAAAGAAATGATATCCAGTTCCAAATAACTTGGTAACATTTATCAAAATAATATGAACCATTTAGTTTGTTTTAAGTGAACCTAAATTTAACACGTATACAAGCCATTATGAATGAAACTAGTCAGCTAGTCAATACATCCATATTTGAAGCAAATAAGGTTGGTTTAAATAAGTAAACATGAGCACCACATGTTAACCTTTACCAAATTCATGATTTACAAATGAAAATAGAGGCAGAAGCATATTCTACTGTGCAGTATGTGGTATCAAAAGACATGAACAGAGTCTTTACGTTTAGAGGATTTACTACAAAGAGACCTCAATAATCAACAGCTGAATTCTAAACTTGTGAGAATGTCTTTATATTTATGTAGAATAAACAAGTAAGCAAGTTAGATAATGATTATTCTCAAGAAGAACATTTCAGCTTTGGTGCCTTTTTTCCTAATTTTGTCTGGTTGGTGTACTTTTGTATCGCTCTCTCATGTAAAACAGATTTCCTCCTCCTACTCAGTAATAATCCTGATAATCCTGTTTGATTATCAGTTGATTTACTATAACACACGATAGCTTATATGCAACTTGCACTGCATTTTGAGTTTCGAGGGTCACTCAGAGGTCTATACAACCAAAATAACTAAAAAGAAGCTGTGTGGTTGTGCATTTTTATACATATTTTCTCCTTGTTTACAGAGAAGTCATGAATTGATCGTAATGTGACTCTGATTCTCTTCTACTTTGGTTAAAAGTCGGAGCAACTCCAAGGTGTTAATAACAATTGACAGATGTTATGTTATTGTTTTTCTGTACCACAGTGTCCTGTGACGTTTAAGCCAATACCAACATATCTACAATATTTTAGACCAATCTGTCAGTCTGGCCAATAAAGCGGTCTATGTTTGATTAATATAAATTAATACTGTAAAAGAATGTAGGGCCGTTTCTGTCAGTTTGGGGACCCTATGCAAGATGCTGTTTGGGGGCCCCTATTTTGTCAAACTACGATGGATAGATTCCAAGTTTTTTTCTTCATCTAGTTTCTTCCTTTTTCTGAACCAGATGCATACTTTCGTTTTGACGCCATGCCGTAAATGATCGGTCCTGGCAGCTCAGCGCAACTCACCTCGCCTCTCCTCGCTTAGTTTTACTGGTCGTCATAGCAACAGGGCAAAATAGACACCAGCCCAACTGGAATAACAAAATAGTCATAAATTAATGTAATCCATGTTTGCTGAGTAACAATGTTAGTGTAATGCACAAGTATAACAGAAAGCTTTATACATGTATTCATTATGTGGCTGTGTGTCTTCTCTCCTGAAAACCACATTCTTGCTATATGTGTTTATTTTGCCTGTGAATCAAGTGAAGGCAGAAAACATGGATTACATTTCAAAATCAAAGTCAAACATTTTACTATCTAACTCCTGATGAAAACAACACTATAAGGTGACCTTTGTCAGATTCCTCATTTTCATATGTAAATGTGAGCTTTTCAGAAGTTTGCCTGAGGATGCATGTGTTTCCTGTACTAGAAAATAGTAACGTGCCCTTTGTCAAATTTGTCATTTGCCTATTTTTAAAACCTTTGTCAGATTTCATTTTTAAATAAATCAGTTTTAGATTTTTTACTGCTCTTTTTATTGCCCTTATTTGTGCATTTGTAAGCCAAAGCCACTGTGGATTTTTAATTGCTTATCTCTGTGTTCCAGCTTGTATGCAAGTGTTCGAAAAGTTGAGAAGACTGTTTTAAAATTCAGGACACCTACATCAAATTATTAAAGTAGTGACAAAACCTTTTAATTTCATACAAAGTCTTAAACTGACCTATATGTATAACTGTAACAAGTTTAAATGTACATTGTAAAATGTTCCAAGTGTACGAAGCACTTAAACTGAAAGCAGTTTCCCCAAAAGATTTCCCCAAAAATCTCTAGAGCATGTTCAATAGTGACTTTGTGGCCAGTTTATTAAAGAGCTGATATATGGTGGCATGTTGCCCTTCAAGGCTTTAATAAAGAAACAGAAATCAATGGCTGTCACGTAAGGTTGTCACGATTTCGATTTAAAATCAAAATCGATGCAAGTCACAATCTCAAACTTCGAATTAAAAAATGGAATCATCGATGCTGCCACGCCCCCATGTCACGTCCAGTCGGCACGGCGGAGAAAAACACACACGTGTTGAAGTGCTGCGAGTCAACCTCCTCTAACTTAGCTACTGCCAGCAACTACAGCCAAACGATAGCATAGTGTTACACCATTCCCGTTTGGCTCCCGGACCGTGGTCGGGAAGCACAGGGGAGATGATTTCCTCCAGGGCCTTAGTTACCTTCGGGGTGAACCCCCTTTCACATGTTGGGAAATAACACCAGTGAGCTTTGCTGTGTCTAGCTGTCGCCTTTATTCACAGCCAAACTGCTGCCTATATTGTACACTTTATTGCTGTCGCTACTACTGCTACTCCTTTTGCTTCTCCTTCCTCTCCCATTCATTCACTGTCCGCACATACGCACGCTCCCTCACTCTCGCTCGCCCACTCACGCCGTACGCACCTCCCACACCTCCCGCACCGCCCTATTCCTGAAAGGGGCACTCTTACAACAATAGCAACTGCAGATGCAGGAGACCCATCAGAATTTGAACCCCCTCCTCTTTCACTGAAGTTGCCGGTGTGGAAGTATTTTAGATTTCCAGAATTATGTTGACAACGTTCGCGTTGTCGACAAAAAGGCCCTAGTTTGCAAGCTCTGCAGAAACTAGATGGCAGGTTATTTTGGTAAGTTTCCAATTGACTGAAGATATAAGTTATTGTTACATTATGTTGTTAATGTTTTAAATTTGACAATGTAGTGTGGTACATTGCGAACAAAGGTCAGAAATTATATTACATAAAAGTCTTGTCTAAAAATGGCGTACCAACCTGTGCTTTAAAAAAAGATAAATGTAAAAATCGCGAATCGAATAGATCTGTGACTTTAGAATCGAAAATGTAATCGAATCGATGATTTGGAGAATCGTGACACCGCTACTGTCACGTCTTACTGTTAAAGGTGCCCTTCCAATTTTTTCATATAGAATACAAAGATGTGTGGAACAACAGTCACCAGCAATTAATATGAGAGTGGAGTGATAAACCGAGTCTAGCTGAGTAAGAGTGGATGGATAATAAGACAGCTTCAATTATCTGTTTCCTACAGAACATGTGTAAAGTAGTTTTGTTTCTGTATAAATAATCTTGTTTGTATTGTTTTAGCTTGTTAAAAGTGTGTTAAAATGAAATTTAAATGTGAATGTCTGATTCAGCCAGATACTCAAATATTTGTATTCAGAAACCATTCAATATTGTGTCCTGTTAGAGTGGTAACATGCAGACCAATATCTGCAATATCTCTGGCTCTTGAGAATATCATGCACTTGTTTTTGTTTGCATCGAGGACTTATTTCAGGTGAAAAAGAGAATCTTGCAGTTTGTCAAAAGCTTGCTGGAGAATTTTAATGACCTAAGTAAAAGTTTAAATCATAACAAATCAAAATATTCCATTTTCTTTGCTCTTATGCCAGTTTGTCAGAGCTTGATGCTTAGCATCTTTTCTTAGATGGCCAGCTGTGCAGTGTCAGTCGTGTCAGTACTTTCATCCAGAGCAAGGGAGTATGCAACAACGTCTTACCCTCTTTCAATCAACTGTGTTTTCAAATCAGTGGCCATCTCACAAACCCGATCAGCAACCGTATTTCTGCTAAGGCTTACATTTGCAAACGCCTGCTTTTTATCTGGACAAGTGACGTTGCACACATTCATCATGCAGCTCTTCATTTCGCTGCGATTTGGCTTTGGTGAAAAACGTCTGCTGTGATGTCGGAATCCTCCTCAACTCTTCTACCTTCTGTAGCTTCTGCTCTGCATCCAGGTTTTTTAAGTCCTGATGTTTTGTCTCATAGTGCCATCTTAGATTATACAGCAACATTACATCTGAGACATGAGACAAACAGGTTTACAGGCAATGTCAGTAAATATATACTCATTCTCCCACCGGTTTTGAAAGGCTCTGTTTTCAGAATCAACTTTTCACTTGGCCATTGGTAGGGGCTAGCTTTGATTGTAAATTAGGGTTGTATACATTAACAGATGCTTGATCTGACGTAGTTGACACGGGAATGATCGCAGGTAGCATATTCAAAAAGGCAGCTGATGCGCTACTTTATGGGATTTGTAGTTTGTGTGTTATTTGTGCTTCATATCGCCGGGCCATTAAAAGAAGATACATAAAATGATCTCGCGGGCCGGATATAATTGTATGCTGGGCCGGATGTGGCCTGCGGGCCTTGAGTTTGACACATATGTTCTAGGTGAACCTAAATTATGTCTGTATAATCCATTATGAATCTTAAGTGCAGCTAGTCAACTTGCCAATACATCCTTATTTGAAGGTATTAAGAGGCTTTGAAAGGCTTCCTGTACACATGAGCCAAAGGAGACAGCTTTTAACAAGGTCATGATTTGCATATGAAAATAGTATCAAAAGCACTTCACGCTGTGCTCCTTGTGTCAAAGGCATCATTGATGTCTGTATGTGTGGAAGATTAGCTGCAAACAGTTCAAATCCCAATAATCAACAGCTGACCTTTAAATTTGTAAGTATGTCTTCTTATTTATGTTGAATAAGTAAGATGATAGGAATCATATTTTTTATCCCGTTGCTATAATCTGAAACTCTGAAGCTGTTTTCATCAGAAAATCTCTGTCAAAAGCCGTCATGTTTTTGTTCATTTCAGCTAATATTATTCACTTTCAGTATTTAAAAGTAGTAGTAGAGGTAGTCAAGGTGGAGCTACACATTGAACTACTTTGAAGTTGCTCATATTGTTTCACATTACTTCATACTGAAAGAAAGTTGTTGGGAACTTTTATGGACCAGGAAAAGTATTGATTTGATGATTTGCAGATCAAAATTGTCTTAACAGTAACCAGGATTACTTTGCATTACATATGAACAGTGTTGGGAAGATTACTTTGGAAATGTAATTGGTTACAATTACAAGTTACCCTGTTGAAAATGTAATAGTAGTGTAACTATTTCAATTACTTTCTCAAAGTAATGTAACTAATTACATTTGATTACATTTTGATTACTTTTCTTAATTTTGAATTTTCACATTTTAAGACCTATAGTGTGATAAACCTTTCAGTTCAAAGGTTTAACCATATATTATGAGTCTGACCTTCGGCCTGTACTGAAGGAGGCTCACTTCCTCACTAAATGGAGCGGCAACGGGCTGATTTCAGCCAAGAGGAGCAGGTTGTTTTAATGGAGAGAGTATGAGCGATACAAAAAAGCCTGATCACAGCCTGAAGCAACAGTGTTGCTACAAATATGACAAGAGGAAGCTGATTTTAATTTCTGACAGCTCTACACTGAGCTGCTTTTAAATATGAAGCTTTAGAGCAACAACAACTGTTGTTTTAAACTGTGTTTTAGATTGTTTTCATATATTTCACTGATAGCAATTATAAAATGCCAGTGTGTGTTTTATTGAAAGCGAGGCTGGTGTGCGTGTGAAAATAGGTTACAGTGGGTTTTTTAGGTGCTGTAGCTACAAGCAAATCTCATGTTGTCTCTGTACAAAGACCTTTTTAAATGTCAGAAAACAGAGTAGACCTACTCAAGATTTACTGCGTTTGGGCAACACATAACAGGCGAAACTATTAATTTATTCATGGCCACATTAAGTTAAATTATCTGTCCTGCTGCGAGCGCACAACTTCTTTCAGTGGTGACTGACTGTATATAAAGTAAACAGGCTACAGCCTAATAAATGACCTCCTGACGCGAGTCGGATCAACAGCTGAGCAGCGTTTCCCCTCAGCTAAACATCTGTAGACGGAGACGCTCAGAGAGAAAGTAAACAGCAGCGGATCAGCGCGATCTCTCCCTCCGTACAAATGCTCTGATCCAGCTCCACTGGACTTTCAAAGGAAAGGTGACGTCAGCTGTACATGAGTTAAATAGTGAAACAGCGGCGCTTTTAGAGCCGATTTTATGATTAAACTCTGAACAGAACCTGGTCGGGACCAGGTTATGAGCTAAGCATAAGTTACCATTGTGATCTAGCCGGGTTAACAGAGAGCCACCTTTGTAATACAGGGAAGCCTGGATTCTGTCTGTATGAAGTGTTTTCTGTGTTTCCAGCCCAGGAACATCTTGTGTGCCGCCGACACTGTTGCTGCTGAGTCTGACTGCCGCCGTACGGTTTGTCAGTTGAGTCGAATGGCACATGACCAGAGAGAGCCAATCACAAGCATCAGTTTTGGAAGGAGGATATTGATATGAAAAAAACTAAAAACAAACATGAATCCAGGGGGGCGAAAAACTATTTCATAAATCCGAGCTTTTGCTGTGATTTTTCAAATGTAACTTAAGTTGTAATCATTGAAATTTCCAAAAGCAACTGTAATTTAATTACATATTTTCTCCCAGTAATGTAACGGATTACAATTACGTACATTTTGTAATTAAATTACGTAACGTCGTTACATGTAATTCGTTACTCCCCAACACTGCATATGTACAATATTGTAAACCCATTTCAATGATCTCAGTGTGGAGTGGGGTGTGATTACAATCAAAGTGGACATTTTTCATGTGTCCATGTGTTCATGTTTTTTTCCACCCAAATTAAATTTAATCCAGTTTAAATTCCAACTTGTATGTACATGCAAATCACCAAAATCATGATAACCGGCCACCTAATAAAGTGGTCCCAGAAATACAAAGTCATCACCCATGTATCTTTGTATTGACTTTGTCATGTTTTAACATGCTTCTACGCACAACTTCTAAAAGCAACCAGTGGATTCACTCATTTTCTAAGAACTTTTCTCAAGAGTTCCATTTCTCCGACTCATTTTGCTGCATTTCTTAGGACTCACATCTTTATAATAACTGTTCAGTTATGACATTTGGTGACCTAACATGCATGTTATACTGACCGATTGCCTTCTTGATTGCAGTAAGATCAGAAATGGATTGCTATGCGACTCTGATTCTCCTCTTCTTTGGTGAGTTAAGGGTATCATTTAGTTTGTCACAAATAACAATAAAGCTCAACTTCTTGAGTAGCAACAGGAAAAGGGGAATTAGTCATTTTATTTAGATAAGTAATAAAGTGCTACCTATGTATTCTCAGGCAAAGCATGTGGTCTGAAACGAAATGACCCATACCAAATTCACCCAAATTTTAGTTGTAGAATCCCAGCAAATATTGAGAAGACAAGTTACCGTCGTTTGATTGTCCAATCAAAACATCCCGTTGTGTTCCAAAGTTGTTCCAAAATGTAAGTTTTGCCAGCCTGCAGACATTACCTGTACATCTGCTGTATGTCCTCCCTATTGAACGTATTCTGTTCAAGTTCAGGTATATATTTTGATCTTAAAATATAGTATTGAAGACACAAAGACACAACTTATTCAAATTTAATGGCAAAAATGACACCAATATTTCCCTATTTGTTTTTATCAATGGTAGACCAATTATCAGCCCCGACCGATAGTCTGCATTTATCAGTATTGGTATCAGGGATTTTTCAAAGGAATTTAAAAATGTGCTATTATCGCTCTAATGCAACGTTCTCTGACACAGTGTCCCACACACAACAATATCTGATTGGTAAAATGTCCAAATTAATAGCCTATAAAAAGAAGAATAACATAACAATACATGGATATACTCCAGCAAAGTACCTTAAAATTGTACTAATGAACAGTACTTGAGTAAATCGTACTTCATTCCATCCCTGGTTGTTTAAAATTTTGATACTAAGAAATCAATTTTACTGTAAATGAATAGCTGTCCACAATATGATTTTACAGTCCCCTTGATTTCTGCTAATCGGTATCAGCCCTGATGAATCCATATCAGTCGCCCCCAAGCCAGGGACGTGACGTCACCACCCAACGAATATTTGCTGGGATGTTAGTTATCTACTATTTGATAATACTAATAACACTTGTGCTAACTATGCATTCTCTCATCAATCCTCAGGATTTAGCTTCAGCTCCTGCTATCGGTTCCCACTGCGAAAGTACTACTACATCAACACTTTAATGACCTGGAGCGATGCTCAACATTACTGCAGAGAGAAGTACACTGACCTGGCGACCTTCGAAAGCGTTGATGATTTTAAAAGGCTCAAACCTGATTTCTCCTATTCATGGGCATGGATAGGATTGAAGGATGACCCAAAGTCCTGGAAGGGAGTTATGGGCAATGACACAAACTCCTGGAGATGGTCAGCAACTAGTAAAACAAGCCAAACTGGTTACCACAACTGGAAGGGTGGAGACCCAAATAGTGGAGGAGGAAAGGAAAACTGTGTAATTATGGGCAGTACTCGAGGATGGCATGATGTGTCCTGTCAATCACTCAAGAGTTTTGTTTGTTACACTGGTAAGAAAAGATTTGAGTTTATGGATTTTACTTTCTCAGATCGTTTTCAGTCTCACTTTGTTTGTTGGAGTCCTGACTATTATATACAGAATATTTTTTCCATTAATTAATCTAGTATTTTTTTTATGAATACATAAATTGTTTGTTGATCTATGAAATATGAGAAAATAGTAAAAAGAAATGCCCATCACATTTTCAAGGCCAACATGACAGAGCTTTAACTCTTACACACAGCTTCCACTGTTATGTAGCTAAATCATAGTATAGCTGTAGCCTCATTGCACAGAAAAGACAACTGTGAAGCAACTGAAATCATTTAATTAACTGTTAAATTGGCTTCATTTTTGTCCACTGCAGCTACAAACCAAAATGAGAAAACCTATGTGTTCATCTCAGCTTCAAAAACATGGCATTCTGCTCAAGCATACTGCAGAGAACACTACACAGACCTGCCGACGATCGAGAACACCAAAGAAAACAGTGACGTGTATTCTGCAAAACCAGGCAATGCTCAAGCTTGGATTGGTCTGTACCGAGTGCCGTGGACTTGGTCCGACAACACCCAGAGCTCTTTTAGATTTTGGAGAAGTGGCTGCCCAGATAACTATCTTGGGAATCAATTCTGTGTGGTCGAGAATTCTCTACATGAATGGAATGACATCAACTGTCCGTACAAGTTTCCTTTCATCTGCCATCAAGGTGACCTTTTAACAGTGCAAATTTCAGCACATGGGTTCTTTTGTTATATGACACATGTTTATCGTACTGTTCAGTTTTAAGATTGAGAACCATGATCAAGATGAAGATTCAGTCTGATGCCGACTTAGCTGATCCAGCTACAAACATCCAAATCCTGAAGCAGGTGAAATTCTTTCTCTACCTGAAGTGTAAATTACACATGATGAAGAAATTGACATGAAACTCAAGTCTACAACTGATGAGTATGGCCTGTGATATTTAATCAGTATATATTTTTTTTCCTCTTCAGCTTGGTGCTGAGCTAACAAGTAAAGGGTGGACTGACTTCAATCTGCAATGGAAGATGCAGCCCAGAAAACAGGAGGAAAAGAAACTGGGGGAATATTAATGCAATTTACATTCTTGTCTGCTTTTTGGCTTTTTGTGTATGTAAATGCAGAGCTGAAACCATAGATCGGGTATGATCAATTCATTTCTTTTATTTTCTAAACAAAAGGATAATTGCTAGAGGTGTTAATCTTCACTAGCCTCCAAAGTCGATTTGATTACGATTCAGCGGTAGAGCTGCATGATATATCGTTTGAGCATCGTCATCGCGATGTACACGTGTGCAATAGTCACATCGCAGAGCCTGCGATGTAGGAGGCAAATAAACTCATCTAATTTCAAGGGTGCCTGACACACACTGGGCATGCAGAGTCTGCATGAAAGCGATCCACCAATCACATTAGTTCTTAGTCAAGCAGACCATGCTCCTGCACATGGAGTGAGTAGCTGGTAACAACATTGAAAAATGAGCTACGAACAAGAGAAAAATGCCAAAAACGAAGACGTGGTGCCAAAAAGAAAAGCAGCTTCTTATCTGGTATTATTTCGGCTACAAGAAGGATGATATTGACCAAACACGTCTTCTGTGTCGTCAGTGTCTTACATCTGTTGCCACAACGAGAGGTAACACAACTAATTTGTTTAACCATTTATATCGGTACAACACAACAGAGTCCTGCACGGGTCTTATTTTGCAAACCCGCACCCACCCGTACCCGTCATACTTAAAACTGCATCCGACTCGTTTTCTGACAGTAGCACAAATTACATTCCGCACCGACCCACTATAAATTGTTACAGATGCCCGACCCGCACCCGAAGGAAAATTAGACAGACGTAATTTTTAAAAATGAAAGTAAGCCAGCTGGGGAAAGGGAGTTCTGTGAGGGCGCAAGCACGCATGAATGGGCTCATATGAAATGTAATTGCTTATCATTTTGAAATGCAGCACAACATAAAGTGCTATTCAGGTCATCTGATGAAAATTCCTGTATTTTTCATATCGCAGGGTTAAAAAAAATCTCAATGTCAGTTTTTTCCAATATCGTGCAGCCCTATTCAGCGGTCATCGATTTGAATACAAAATGATTCTCAATGTATCTCGATGCAACTCAGTGTATGGCATCCTCAGTGAACAATATTACTGCACATGGCTACTTTGTCATCTTTTAAATTCCACTTCTATTCCAAATCTCCCCCAATAATCAGACTACAGCAGTCTATTTTATGACAGCTGCATCTTTTCAATACATAAACATGACAAAAACAAAACATTTATCCATCTGCAGTGCCGTACACGTTTGTTGTAATCTACAATAACATTGTTTTCACATGGCAGCTTTGAGATAAGGCATCTGTTGACTTTGTTGCACACAGCTCTCTCAAAATTGGATGGCAAAGTTGACAGTGCCACCTCAGATTATGGCTGATTAGCTGGGTCTGCTGAAAAAGTTATCATTTCTGGCTGCAGACATTAGCTTCAGGTGACAATGGCTAACGTGATTAATAACTGTTTTGAGGCAGAAGTCTCGTCCAGTTTGTACTTCCCAGCAAGTTCATAAAAACTGACATGTGCCCCGAGATGTCTGCTTTAAAAAATACTAGGTGAGTTTTTAATCACGCGCAGATGATCTTTGCCTCTCTCCAACATACCTCCTACAAAAGTAAACTCAACCTAATGTCAGAAGAGTATTTCTGAGGATAAATTCAGAAAAATGTCTCAAATGTCAAGATTAGCTGCTTTCTTTGGTCTTGTGTGCTCAGCCATAACCTTGGATTTGAAGACATTATGAACATAGAATTTAGAGTTTCATCATACTATAAACTGTTTTTTATCTTAATTAAATTAAACGTATTCTGTTTTTCTGTCTTCCTTTTTCCATTGTACTTAAAATTCCTTGTGTATGATACTGGGTGAATAAAAAATAGTTTGTTACCAAATGATTTGACTTATTATTGTCAACACCCACTTGATCATTTCAATTCACTCCTGGCTTGAAGGATTCATAAGGATACTCTGCTTTGAGTAGTAATTCCCAGATATCTGAGTTCTGAAACTGTTTGGTTAAGAAATTATATCTAGTTCCATATAATTTGGTAACATTTATCTAAATAATTTGAACCATTTATTTTGTATTAAGTTAACCTAAATTTTACACGTATACAAGCCATTATAAATGAAACTAATCAACTAGTCAGCTAGTCAATACATCCATATTTGAAGCAAATAAGGTTGGTTTAAATAAGTAAACATGAGCACCACATATGTTAACCTTTACCAAAGTCATGATTTACATATGAAAATAGAGGAAAAAGCATATTTTACTGTGCAGTATGTAATATCAAAAGGCATGAACAGAGTCTTTACGTTTGGAGGATTTACTACAAAGAGACCTCAATAATCAACAGCTGAATTCTAAACTTGTGAGTATGTCTTTATATTTATGCAGAATAAATACATCAAGAATTTGTTCCTGTCTGAAAGTAATAGATAATGATTATTCTCAAGAAGAACATTTCAGCTTTGTTGCTTTTTTTCCTAAAAGTTCAATTTTGTTTGGTTGGTATCGCTCCCTCATCTAAAACAGATTTCCTCTTCCAAATCAGTAATAATCCTGATAATCCTGTTTGATTATCAGTTGATTTACTATCACGCATGAAAGTTTATACGCAACCCGCACTGCACTTCAGGTTTTGAGGGTTTCCTTACCCGTACAACTACGAAACAAGCAACTCACAGAGAGATTTATACAACCAAAATAACTAAAAAGGAGCTGTCTTGTTGTGCATTTTTATACCTATTTTCTCCTTGTTTACAGAGAAGTCATAAATGGATCGTGATGTGACTCTGATTTCTTCTTCTTTGGTTAAGAGTCGGAGCAACTCAACGGTGTTAATAACAGTTGACAGATATTATGTTATTGTTTTTCTGTACCACAATGTCCTGTGACGTTCAGGCCAACAAATACAACACATATATTATATAATATTACATATCTGCAATATTATAGGCCAATATATCAGCCTGGCCAATTAAACAGTCTATGTTTGATTAATTTAAATTAATAGTGTAAAATAATGTATGAATTGTAGAAATGTAAGTTGCACGATCTGATAATGTTGTGTTGGTGTTGTTCCTGGAACATTACAGTTAATGTTGGCCCAGAACCATTACTGAAACTGACCAATCACACGCAGTACATAGTCAATAGTGACTGTTTTAAGAAAGTAATTATCTTTACACAGACCGTGATGGTTTCCTAAACCTAACCAAGTATTGGAAATTGTTCTCAGGGAGTAGTTTTTTAGGCTAAAAGATTAAACTTTATTTCAAAAGTGCATGTTTGCTATGACAAAGATTCAAACTGATGGTGATTTGACAGATCTAGCTACAAACAACCAGGTCCTCCAACAGGTAAAACTCTTTTTATAGCTGTCTGTTTCTTTACAAATTACAGAGGATGACAAAATAATTGCATGAGGCTATATAAAGTCTATTGGACGAAATGGTAAAGAAAACTGAACAAAGCTCTTTAAATTTCTTCATTTAATTCCTCTTTAGCTTGGTGCAGTGCTAAAAAGTTGGGGGCTGACTGACACAAAGCTGTGATGGAACATTCAGCCCAGAAAACAGAGAGACAAACTCACAAAGCATCCTCAATGCATTTTACAATTTTATATATTTACTAGTCACAGCAGCACATCATGGTATGGAGGGAATCATTCACGATAACACAGGCAATAAATAAATGTAATCCATACAAGACCTGGTTGTTTGCTGAGTAACAATGTTAGTATAATGCACAAGTATAACATAAACTTACTAGCTTTATATATGTATTCATTATGTGGCTGTGGGTCTTCTTTCCTGAAAACAGCATTCTTGCTCTATTTGTTTATTTTGCCTGTGACTTAAGTGAAGGCACAAAAACATGGATTACATTTCAAAAGCAAAGCCAAACATTTTACTTTCTAATTCATGATGTAAACAACACTATAAGGTGACCTTTGTCAGATTCCTCATTTTCATATGGAAATATAAAATTTTCAGGAGTTTGCCTACAGATAGGTGTATTCCCTGTCTTAGAAAAAAGTCAAGTTTGTCAGATTTGTCATTAAAACCTTTGTCAGATTTCATTTTTTAAAATAATGAAATGCGCAAATAAACTAGTTTTTGATTTTTTTGTTGCTATTTTTATGCTCTAATTTGGGCATTTGTAAGCCAAAACCACTGTGGAGTTTTTATTACTTATCTCTGTGTTGCAGCTTATATGCAAGTGCTCAGAAAGTTGTGAAGACTGTTTTAAAATTCAGGCCACCAACACCAAATTATTACAGTAGAGACAAAACCTTTTAATTTTCAACAAAGCCATAAACTGACCTATATCTATAACTGGATCAAGTTTAAATGTTTAAATGTACATTGTAAAAGGTTCCAAGTGTATGGAGCACTTAAACTGAAAGCAGTTTTCCCAAATCTAGTGTTTACCCAGGGAACTTAGAGCATTATACAATCTCTAGAGTGTGTTGAATAGTGACTTTGTGACCAGTTTAATGAAGAGCTGATATATGGTGGCATGTTCAAGGCTTTAATAAAGAAACAGAAATCAACAGAAATCAATGGCTGTTATGTCTTACTCTTAAAGACGCCCTTCCAACTTTTTCATATAGAATACAATGATGCGTGGAACAACAGTCACCAGCAATTAATCTGAGGGCGGCGTGATGAACCGAGTCTAGTTGAGTAAGAGTGGACGGATAAAAAGAGTACTGTTTCTGTATAAATAACCTTTCTTTTTGTCTTAGCTTGCTAACAAGTGTGTTAAAATAAAATTTAAATGTGAATGTCTGATCCAACCACATACTCAATAATTGAATTGTATTCAGAAATAATTCAATATTGTGTCCTGTTAGAGTGGTAACATGCAGAATAATGTCTGCAATATCTCTGGCTCTTGAGAATATCATGCACTTGGTTTTGTTTGCATAGCAGTAAAAGTACTACGCTTAGCTATGGAACTACTCATGTATATATATAGACACACATACATGCACATATACATATGTATTACATATGTATGTGTGTGTGTGTGTGTGTGTGTGTGTGTGTGTGTGTGTGTGTGTACATAAGAGGCTTTGAAAGGCTTCATGTACACATGAGCCACCAGAGACAACTTTTAACAAGGTCATGATTTGCATATGAAAATAGTATCAAAAGCACTATCAAAAGCACTTCACACTGTGCTCCTTGTGTCAAAGGCATTAACAATGTCTGTATGTGTGGAAGATTTACTGAAAAGAGTTCAAATCCCAATAATCAACAGCTGAACTTTAAATTTGTAAGTATGTCTTTCTATTCACGTGGAACAGGTAAGATGATAGGAATCATATTTTTTATCCTGTAGCTATCATCCAAAACTTTAAAGTTGTTTCATCAGAAAATCTCTCTGTCAAAAGCCGTCATGTTTTTGTTCATTTCATCTCATATTATCCATTTTCAGTATTCAAAAGTAGTAGTAGAGGTAGTCGAGGTGGAGCTACACATTGAACTACTTTGAAGTTGCACATATTTTTTTCACATTACTTCATAGTGAGAGAAAGTTGTTGGGAACGTTTATTGATCAGGAAAAATATTGCTTTGATGATTTGCAGCTCAAAATTGTCTTAGCTGTAACCAGCATTACTTTGCATTACATATGAACATTATTGTTAACCCATTTCAGTGATCTCAGTGTGGAGTGAGGCATGATTACAATCAAAGTGGATGTGAACATTTTTCATCTTTTTTATCCAAACATATCATAATTAACGGAGTTTGACTTTAACTTGTAAGGACATTCAAATCACCAAAATCATGATAACCAGCCACCTAATAAAGCAGTCCCAGAAATACAAAGTCACCACCAATGTATCTTTGTACTGACTTTGTTGTGTTTTAACATTCCTCTACACACAACTTCTAAAAGCAACCAGCGGATTCACTCATTTTCTAAGAGCTTTTCCCTTTTCCTACTCATTTTGCTGCATTTCTTAGGACTTGGATCTTCATAAAACTGTTTAGTTATGAGGTTTGGTGACCTAACAAGCACATTGTACTGACCAATTGCCTTTTTGATTGCAGCAAGATCATAAAATGGATTGTTATGTGACTCTGATTCTCCTCTTCTTCGGTGAGTTAAGGGTATCATTTACTTTGTCACAAATAATAATGAAGCTCAACTTCTTAAATAGCAACAGGGAAAGGGGATTCATACTTATATTTAGATAAATTAATTATGTGCCAAATGTTAGTTGTACATCGTATCAGCAAATATTGAGATTTAAGTGACCGTTGTTTGAATGTCCAATCAAAACGTCACGTTGTGTTCAAAAGTTGTTCCAAAATCTAAGTTTTGCCAGCATTCAGACATTACCTGTACATCTGCTGTATGTGCTCCCTGCAAATATATATATAAAAAAAAAAGGAATTATAGCATTAAAGACAAAAAGACTTGCCATTCAAATTTAATGGAAAATTAGACCAATATCTCCCTATTTCTTTTTATTAGTAGGAAACCAGTTATCAGCCCGGGCCAATAGTCTGCATTTATTAGTATAGGTATTAGGGATTTTTCAAAGTAATTTAAAGATGTGCTATTATCGCTTTAATGCAGCATTCTCTGACACAATGTCCCGCCAACAACAGTATCTGTTCGGTAAATCGTCACAATCAATAGCCTATAAAAGCTTAATCAGAATCCGCAAAGTAACTAAATTAATCAAATCAATGTAGTGAAGAAGAAAAGTTAAATGACAGTACCTTGATATACTCCAGTAAAGTAACTTAAAATTATACTTAAGAACAGTACTTGAGTAAATCTTACTTTATTCCATCACTGGTTGTTTAAACATTAAGAAATTCATTTTTACTGCAAATTAATAGCAGTCCACAATATAATTTTTCAGTCTCCTTGATTTCTTATGATCGTTTATCGGCCCTAAAGAATCCATATTGGTCATCCCTAGCAAGGGACGTGACGTCACCACCCAATGAATATTTGCTGGGATGTTAGTTATCTACTATTTAAAAATACAGGGTCTCTGCAGGTTTGAACAAGTCAAATTTAAGACTTTTTAAGATCTTTTTAAGACCATTTTGAACTAAATTTAAGACCTACACTAAGTATGAAAAAGTAAGGAAAAATGCGGTCCCAGAATTGCTTTAAACAAATAACCACATTTATTGCCATTCAGAGAGCAGCTCAAACAATGAAGAATGGAGTGAATGAGTGTGTGTCAGGGTTATTATAGTTTTAACATTTTCATTAGTTTTTATTCTGATATAGTTTTTCAGTTTGTTTTTTTCATTTTAGTTTAGTTTCAATTAGTTTAACAAGTGATCTAAGTAGTTTAAGTATAGTTTTTATCAAGGAATTTAATTTGAGTTAACTATAATAACCCTGGTGTGTGTGCACATACACACACACACACTGACACACACACTGTTCAAAATCGAAAGCACCTCCGCTTTCAACGTCGGAGTTGGGCCAAAGATGGTTTGAATGTCGCTTGACTGTTAGGTGGCAGAGGCAGTGCAGAGTTCGGGTCGAGCAGAACTGGATGAAATTCGACCAGGAACTGGTGACAAAGGCGTACAGAAGTGTGTGATTACGTGACTTTGCTGGAGACTTTTAGAAGCTAACTGGTGTTTTTTCAGCGCTTTCACACCGAGTGTGCCCAATTTGAGGGTCCTCTGGCAGATTCCGCTGTCGAAGTCGTTCCGGAACTGGCGAAGTGTGCAGCAATAAATTCCGACCGCGCTGTTGGCAAAATACCACTTACGTTCCTGGATACTTCAGACAGAAGAACACACGGAGATGACTGTGAATCTCACCAACACATTTCCTCCAAACAAAAAAAAAAAAAAAAGGCGATGACGGAAGCGGTTAATGAACGTACATATTTAAGACCCGACTAAATGTAATTTAAGACCTATATGCAAAATATGAACGTATTTAAGACTTTTTAAGGCCTAAAATTGAGATTGTCAAATTTAAGATTTTTTTAAGACTTTTTAAGACTCCGCGGATACCCTGAAATACTAACAACATTTGTGCTAAATATGCATTCTGTCATCCATCCTCAGGATTTAGCTTCAGCTCCTGCTCTCAGTTCCCACTGCGAAAGTACTACTACATTAACACTTTAATGACCTGGAGCGATGCTCAGCAATACTGCAGAGAGAAGTACACTGACCTGGCGACCTTCGAAAGCGTTGATGATATCAAAAGGCTCAAACCACATTTTTCCTATACATGGGCATGGATAGGATTAAAGGATGACCCAAAGTCCTGGAAGGGAGTTATGGGCAATGACACAAACTCCTGGAGATGGTCAGCAACTAGTAAAACAAGCAAAACTGGTTACAACAACTGGAAGGGTGGAGACCCAAATAGTGGAGGAGGAAAGGAAAACTGTGTAATTATGGGCAGTACTGGAGGATGGCATGATGTGTCCTGTCAATCACTCAGGAGTTTTGTTTGTTACACTGGTAAGAAAAGATCTGAGTTTATGGATTCTACTTACTGGCTTAAACTTAAACTCTCTTTGTTTGTTGGCATCTCAAACCGTTTTCAGACTGGGTTTGTTTGTTGGAGTCCAAACTACAGTTTAAACTGACTATTTTTTCCATTGATTAATCTAGTCTTTTTTTCATGAATACATCAATTGTTTGTTGATCTACAAAATGTTAGAAAACAGTAAAAAAAAAATGCCCATCACATTTTCTAGGCCAACATGACAGAGCAGTAAACTCTCACACACAGCTTCCACTGTTATACAGTGATATCATAGAGTAGCTATAGCCTCATTGCACATAAGAGGCAACTGTGACGCAACCGGAATCATTTCATTAACTGTTAAACTGGCTACATTTCTGTCCACTGCAGCTACAAACCAAAATGAGAAAACATATGTGTTCATCTCAGCTTCAAAAACATGGCAATCTGCTCAAGCATACTGCAGAGAACACTACACAGACCTGCCGACAATCGAGAATACTGAAGAAAACAATGACGTGTATTCTGCAAAACCAAGCAATGCTCAAGCTTGGATTGGTCTGTACCGAGTGCCGTGGACTTGGTCCGACAACACCCAGAGCTCCTTCAGATCCTGGAAAAGTGCCATGTTAAATAACTATGGTGGGAATCAATTCTGTATGGTTGAGAATCTTCAACACGAGTGGGACGACGGCAACTGTCCGGCCAAGATTCCTTTCATCTGCCATCAAGGTGACCTTTTAAAGTGCAAATTTCAGCACATGGGTTCCTTTGTTGTATGACACATGTTTATCGTACTGTTCAGTTTTAAGATTGAGAACCATGATCAAGATGAAGATTCAGACTGATGCCGACTTAACTGATCCAGCTACAAACATCCAAATCCTGAAGCAGGTAAAATTCTTTCTCCTCCTGAAGTGTAAATTACACATGATGAAGAAATTGACATGAAACTCGAGTCTACAACTGATGAGTATGGCCTGTGATATTTAATCAGTATATCTATTTTTTTCCTCTTCAGGTCGGTGCAGAGCTAACAAGTCATGGGTGGACTGACTTCAATCTGCAATGGAAGATTCAGCCCGGAAAACAGGAGGAACAGAAACTGGGCGAATATTAATGCTATTGACATTCCGGATATTTTTTCTGCTTTTTGGCTTTTTGTGAATGTAAATGCAGAGCTGAAACGATTGGTCGGGATTGATCGATTAAATTTTTTTTGTCATTTTCCAATCAAAAGGATAATTGCTAGAGGTGTTAATCTTCACTAGCTAGCGATTTGAATACAAAACGGTTCTCGATATATCTCAATGCTACTATGCTGCACATGGCTACATTGTCATCATCTAAATTTCACTTTTATTCCGAAAGTCCTTCCTAACAACCAGACCAGTAACAGTAACAGTAACATTTATCTAAATAATTTGAAACATTAATATTGTTTTAAGTGAATCTAAATTTCACATTTGTACAAGCCATTATGAATGAAACTAGTCAGCTAGTCAATACATCCATATTTGAAGCAAATAAGGTTAGTTTAAATATGTAAACATGAGCACCACATATGTTAACCTTTACCAAAGTCATGATTTACATATGAAAATAGAGGCAGAAGCATATTTTACTGTGCACTATGTGGTATCAAAAGGCGTGAGGGATTTACTACAAAGAGATCTCAAAAATAAACATCTAAATTCTAAACTTGTGAGTATGTCTTTATATCTATGTAGAATAAATAAGTTAGCAAGTAAGATAATGATTCTTCTCAAGAAGAACATTTCAGTTCAATTTTGTTTGGTTGGTGTACTTTTGTATTGCTACCTCATATCTAAAACAGATTTCCTCTTCCTACTCAGTAATAATCCTGATAATCCTGTTTGATTATCAGTTGATTTACTATCACACATGAAAGCTTATATGCAACCTGCACTACATTTCAGGTTTTGAGGGTTTCCCTACCCATACAGCTACAAAACAAGCAGCTCACTCAGAGGTCTATACAACCAAAATAACTAAAAAGTAGCTGTGTGGTTGTGCATTTTTTCTATATTTTCTCCTTGTTTACAGAGAAGTCATGAATGGATCGTAATGTGACTCTGATTCTCTTCTTCTTTGATTAAAAGTCGAAGCAACTCCAAGGTGTTAATAACAGTTGACAGATGTTATGTTATTGTTTTTCTGTGCCACAATGTCCTGTGATGTTTAGGCCAATAAATACACCAATACCAACATATCTACAATATCATAGATCAATCTATCAGCCTGGCAAATTAAGCAGTCTATGTTTGATAATTTAAATTGATACTGTAAAATAATGTATAAATTGTAGAAACATAAATTGCACGATCTGATAATGCTGTGTTGGTGTTGTTCCTGGACCATTACAGTTAATGTTGCCCCAGGATCCTCACTGAAACCGACCGGTCACACATATTAAATAGTCGACAGTGACTGTTTTAAGAACGTAATCATTTTTAAACAGACCGTGATGGTTTCCTAAACCTAACTAAGTAAAGTAACTGTTTAGAGGCAGTTGTTCTTTTAGGCTAAAAGATGAAACCATGCAGTTTTTATGACTTTATTTCCAAAGTGCATGTTTGTTATTGCTATCTTGACAATGGAGTAACACACACTTTCAGAGGTGGGAGAGTCTAAACGCAACAGTGACACAGTAGACCAGTTGGTCTATTACACAGTTTGTCAGGATACTGGATTGCATGACCACTTAAAAAATCTAAAACTATCCAAAAGATATATAGTGTCATATCACATGATTAAATATTAATGTATTGCCTCCCAGAACTTACTCCCAGGCTGATGTTTCATTGCCCTCTCTGATTTCATTGTGATTGAAAGTGATATATGATAAATATAGCAGTCTGAACATATCCCTAAACCCTCCATCCTGAATTCCCAGGATTTCTTATGGTCAGTGGAATGATATTAACTGTGAACACTTGAGCAGTTTTGTTTGTTATAATGGTAAGAAAAGATTTGTTTAATGGATTTGACGCACAGACTTAAACTTGTCAGGGACAGAATGACTATAAGACACACCAGAGTGAGAATTTCACGGCGGCCACGGCGGCTATGGCCTCGATGCCCCGTGAAAAGAAAAATATCATCATACGGCCACAGTGGTCTTTGTGCCCCTGGCCTGGTCAGCGTAGTATGCTTGCCTTGAATTACAGCCACCTGAGTGCACAGTAGTCACTCACAGTAACTTCAGTGAGTTCGCGATTTGCGCAGGTGGAGTCTCATCATCTCATCGATGATTTTACGTGAAAGCCTCTCCAATAGCAGCAGCATCTTAAAACGGAAGGACGCAAGCGAGCTCAGCCAGTTTTGATATGATACGTAACTGGCGTATGTGGTAGGATTTAGTTTCAGTAAAGTTGGAAACAGATACACTGTCATCTGCCATGAAGGTGAATGTTTACTACAACACAAGCTTTTTTTGTATTGTAGTTCAATATGCGTCTCATTTGGTTGTGATTTTTTGTTGATCTTGCTGCCCAGATCCAAAAGTGAAGATGCCAAATGTGATGACAATGAAGGTGATTTGACAGATCCGGCTACAAACAACCAGGTCCTCCAAAAGGTAAAACTCTTTTATATTGGCCTGTTTCTTTACAAATTACAGAGGATGAGAAAAAAATGCAAAAGGTTATATAGAGTCTATTTGAGGAAATGGTAAAGAAAATAGAAGAACACTTTTAAATGTCTTTCTTTTTTTTTGGTGTGTGTGTCCTAAAGCTACATTGCACGGTATGAAGGGAATCATTCGTGATAACACAGGCAGTGATTGTGATTCTCTTCAGAGCCCAACCGGGATAACAAAATTGTCATAAATTAATGTAATCCATACGAGACATGGTTGCTGAGTAACAATGTTAGTATAATGCACAAGCATAACAGAAACTAACTAGCTTTATATATGTATTCATTATGTGTCTTCTTTATTGAAAACCACATTCTTGCTCTATTTGTTTATTTTGCCTGTGACTTAAGTGAAGGCAGAAAAACATGGATTACATTTCAAAAGCAAAGCCAAACATTTTACTTTCTAATTCATGATGTAAACAACACTATAAGGTGACCTTTGTTAGATTCCTTATTTTCATATGGAAATATCAACTTTTCAGAAGTTTGCCTGCAGATGCGTGTGTTACGTGTGTTGGAATATAGTCAAGTGCCCTTTGTCAAATTCATCATTTGACTATTTTCAAAACCTTTGTCAGATTTCATTTTTGAAAATAATGAAATGTGCAAAATAAATTAGTTTTAGATTTTTTTTGCTGCCCTTTTTATGCTATAATATGTGCATTTGTAAGCCAAAGCCACTGTGGAGTTTTTATTACTCATCTCTGTGTTGCAGCTTATATGCAAGTGCTTAGAAAGATGAGAAGACTGTTTCAAAATTTAGGCCACCAAGATCAAATTATTAAAGTACTGACAAAACCTTTTTATTTTCTCAAACAAACATCACTGTTTGGTTGATTACTATCATGTAGGAACCATAATGACCTTGACACAAACCATATTTGTATATTAAAATGTAAGCATGCCAAAGATCTACAGCACTGATGCTGTCTCTCTGAGGTCAGTAGACCTACAGAGTTGAGTGGTTGCAACTTTGGGCACTGAAGAGTTGAATATACTGTAAGAGCTGTAGCTGAGATTTTGAAAGATTCTTCATCTTGATGTTAACGTGAGTATTTTCTCAACAACCATACGAGAATGAGTTATTTTGAACATAACTGTGATTTGAGAATGACGATAAAATTCCTGGACTGTCGAAAGAAAAACGGCCTTTAATGTCGAATTATGTGATCGTCATAATATGAAATAAGTGCTGAAGCTACACTTTGTTTTCTCTTTAAAACATTCTCTGAACAGGCTTTTTTTTCTTGACTTTGCATCCCCTCCTCATGTTTTAAGTATACTTGAATATCTTAAACATATAAATATTTTGAAAGTCTTTTCCAAGAGAAATTCCTAAGCTACTGTGTAATTAGTTAAACACTCATGTTCCTTCTATATACATTTTAGCGGGAAAATCCACCTTTTTACTAAACAATAAATGATAAATTATATTATCAGTCAACATATACATTTATTTCTGATTGCAGCACTTTTGTTTGTTGTTTTGTTTCCATCTACTTAAAGGGTTTTAGCTATTTTAGAGAAAATTACTGATTTTGACCTAATTTGACTAAGACTTAAAGCAAACTAGAAACAATTTTTTAGCATTATTTTGTTAATTCGTAAGAGCAATGGATTTATGGAGTGCCATATTGAAGTGTTATTTCTCATTTGTTTTCTGCCTTTCAGTAAATGCACACATGGATCTCAAATTGTTTGTGGTGTTTTTCCATTTCGGTAAGTCAAGGGTTTAATTAAATTCTTGGTGGTTGTGTGTTTCAGCCCATGCATATTAATCATTTATTACTGCTGACTTTAGTATCATTTAAGTTTTCTGATATTCATTTTTATAGAGACTTTAAAAAGACTTGCATAAGGTTAATCTATTACAGTGAACATCACGTGTGCCTTCAGTGTTGTCACAGCTACATTAGTATGATTGGCACGGTAAGTGCACATTTATTCAAAAAGTCTGCAACTAGGTACCACAAGATTATAGCAAAACAGAACATACACAAAAGGTGATTTTCATAATAAAACCAGGGGTCGCTTGAAGAAAATACGTCAGCCTAAAACACAATACGTTTTGTTTTGTTTTTTTGTGATTTTAAAAAAAATCATGTATATGTCATACTGTATTTGATGGTGGACAAAACCATAGAATAGACAGAATTTAAACAGCTTTAACTTAGTTTAATCATTTCCTGTACATCTGTCCGCCAGTTTTTCTGAGAGTCTCAACCCCAATTAGAGTCATGTAACCTACAGTTTTCAGTTTTCATTCTTGTGGAGCACAAATTTTAACCAAATTTCTAGAAAATTGGTAGAAGAAAATTTAAATCAATGTGTGTTTCCACCCACTACTGTTCTGTGATTAATTAGTCCAGTCTCTTTAATGAGCGTATTGCCCACACTGAGTCTGCATGAAAGTGGAAGTTTTCAGTCTCTAAACACGAGTCCGAGGTTGGGTATGATGTAGCCATTAATGTACTGCAAATATTTAACGTATATACAATGATATATCAAGATTTACAAGAGAGTTTGAACCACAGTGATGTATAATCATAAATATGCTCTCTATCGTTCACCTTCAGGATTTGGCCTCACTTCCTGCTATCACCTCCTGCTACAGGAGTACCACTATGTCAACGTGAAAATGAGCTGGGCCGACGCTCAGCATTACTGCAGAGAAAAATACACCGACCTGGCGACTATTGTAAGCACCGATGACATCAGGAGGTTAGACAGACCTAACACAGACAGCTCAATAGCATGGATTGGCCTGAGTGATCACCCTAAATCCTGGAAGGGAGTTATGGGCAATGATGCCAACTCCTGGAGATGGTCAGTGACTGGTAATACAAGCACAACTGGTTACCATAACTTGGGTAGTACCCTGATAAATAATGCAGATGGAAACCAGGTCTGTGTGCTGGTGGAAAAGACTGGACAATGGAATGACTTCAGCTGTCTCTCAGAAAGAAGATTTGTTTGTTACACTGGTAAGACAAGATTTGCATGATTTCGAAGTATTATCAACTGCTGCCATCTTGAATAGATAATTAATGAAAATGAAATAATTACTATGTGTATCTATTCATCTCTTCATAAACAGGTTTTTACATTTTCAAAACTACTACCATCATCTAACAGCTAATGCTGTGGTGTGTTAAACGCTTGCTTTCTTTTTTCTATCCTAGCTACAAATCCTGCAGGCCAGAAAAAGTATACTCTAATTGACAACCGCCTGAACTGGGAGGATGCTCGGTCTTACTGCAGAACACACTACACAGACCTGGCTATGATCGAGAATGCTCAGGAACAAGCAGACTTGTTGTCAGCAGTAATGTCAATTGGTATTGTGTGGATTGGCTTGTACCGAGTACCATGGAGATGGTCTGACAAGAGCAGCAGCTCCTTCAGAAACTGGCTAAGTTCAAAGCCAGATAACTATGGAGGTTCACAGAATTGTGCTTCTGAGGATTCAAACCATCTTTGGGATGACGCGAGCTGTGGTGACAAACTTCCATTTTTCTGCCATGGTAAAATAAATGTATAAAAACAATCAACATACACAATTTAGTATGTTTAAACAATGTTAAAATATTTCTCTCCTTGGTTTGTTGTCACATTGGATTGTCTAGTTCTAACAATCAAACTGAACATTGTGCGGATGAAGATTCAGACCGAAGGTGACCTTTCAGATCCAGCTACTAACGCCCAGATCCTACAACAGGTATGTCCAATGTTATTTCTCTTCAGAGGAGAAGAACTGCACCAAACTTAAATATCACAGTTTGTTTACAAGTCTTTAGTTTATTTTACTTTTATCCCTCACAGCTACTCGCAGTGCTAAAGAGCAAGACTTTACAGACTGACATCAACCTAAGATGGAGGATCCAACCCATAAAACAAGAGGAAGACAGTGAGGCCAATGGATAAGATGCCCTTGTTAACTGATGTTTTTCTACAAGCTGTATAAGCAGAATACAAAATGTATCTCGATGTCTCTTCTAATCAAATCCAATAGATCAGCTGCTCTTTAATCAAAAAAGCTGTAAAACAAAACATGTTACTTTCTCTCACTGTGACTTTATCTGATTACAAGTTATATATTCAGAACACCTCATTGTGTAGTATTGCTTATTCTTTCGTTTCAAAGTTATCATGTCAAGTAGCAATCATGTCTGTTTATTTCAGGTAATTTTTTGTGTTCTAAATATGTAATTTTGTCTTAGACAGGTATGACAAAAGAATATACTTAAATTTTAATCCATTGCTGTCTGTTAGTGTCTACTTAATAAAGTCAATGTGCTGCATACAGTTGATTAATCATCTCCTCTTATTTTATGTAATACATGTATTTACCTTTCTCCATTTATTATTCTTCAGGCTTCTAGAATGTGTTATCTTCTCTTTACTGTGAAGCTATAAACCCCACAGGAACAGCACAAAAGATCTCTGTAAATGTAATTTGAAGGCTGGATTACTTTTCTGTTCCTGTAATGATGGCCAGCAGACAAACATTGCCTTGAGCCTACTCTGAAATGGAATAGGAATCATTGATACTCTGATTGATGACATCAAAGTCCTCACTGTTCAACTATAACAAACTGATTTGTGGACAAAGTATCTAAAGGGACCTGTATATTTCTGCTTTCCCTACTGATTGAAAGCATGCTTTTACATTTTTATACATTGACTTAAAATTCTAGACAAAGGCAAAGGTCTCATTTAACTGACAGTTATGAATAAATGTCCCATTACTCAGATTTGAGGGCAGCCTTTGAATCTAACAGGACCAATTGGCATGGGAACAATATTTAGAGAAAATTGCATTTAACAAGGTGATTGTTTACTTCCAATAATGGGTGTGACATCCAAAAAATGTCTTGAATTGGGTTTTTCCATTTTCTTTACATTGGTAAACTCAGCATTTATCAAGTTAAACATATTTTTTAGATTGAAAGCAATGTGTATGTTTTCTGCCTGATTTTACTAGGTGTGGCTTTTATGTTTCGGTCTACAGAATGTGTATATATAACTTAACTGCAAGTTGAAATCTACTAATTTATTTTGTTAAACTTGTTTTAGATTTAATATTATTCAAATCAAATCAAATCAAATCAATTCTATTTATGTAGCCCAAAATCACAATCACATTGCCTCAGTGGGCTTTACAATCTGTACAGTGAACAACATCCTCTGTCCTTAGACCCTCGATTCGAGTGAGGAAAAACTTCACATGTTGATGGAAAAAAAACCAATTCATGCAATTTAAAGACAAATCAGTTTGACTGTGCCATTGTAGCATGCCTCTGATAAACCTAAGTTGGAGCAGTCATTTGTATAAACGCCACATAATTCCCACAAGGTCATGGTTACAGTTTGGTTGCAGGCCAGAGAATATAGCTGTCATGTCCCAAATAACTTATTAGCCCCAGATGTTCCAAATAAAAAAATCATGGCAACATCTTTCTGCAAGAATGGTGTTGTTTTTCAGCTGTTTAATGGGCCAGGCGCGATCCTTTAGAAACTCAACTTCAAAGAGGAGTTTGACTTGCGGTGAGCCCTTTTAAACCTGTCCGGTCCCTGTCATCCCTTTCCTGCTTGTGTGACAGTAAAAATAAAGAGATATATTGCGCTAATAAATAACTCCTCAATGGTGCCAGGCTCTGAGTAAAAGTTTACAACTGGTTGTAAAAAAGCAAAAGGAAGTCTGAGAATCTGTTAGTTGTTGGCCATTCTGCTTCTAGTAAAGCATTTGGTGCAATGCCAGATTTGGACAAAATGCTGGGGAAATGCACAAAATGTAGATATGATGATAAGATTTTAAGACATGGTTCCTGTGATCATATCATACGTACTTTAAATTAATTTGAAATTGGAACAAAATTGTACAGTCATGCCATTTTATGAAGAGACATGAGACACGAGTTTCTGACAGTCAGAATAAATATATATAGATGCATTAATGACGTTGTAGCAACACCAGTGGCAGTCAGTCTGGTACACTCACTGGTCCAGAGTAAAACAACTTGAAAAGGACTTGCTATGAAGTGACTTTGTGGATCCTCTGACTGTTCATCTAGTGCTATCACTATGTCAGAATGTGCTTTTCTCCAACATAACATGTCAGGTCTATCATCACAGAATAAAACTATTACAGGGACTCTGGTCAACCTCAACGGTACTGTACGGTTAATGTCAATGCTAAAAACATGTTGAATGTTGGCAATGTTCAATGTACTTATTTCAAGATCTAACATGCTAACATTAACAAGCTTTTACATAAATATTACGCCTGAATGTAAGTATAATAACATTTAATAGTACTTACTGTAACGCTAATGTTAGGATTCAGCTCAAAGCAAAGATAGGTCAGTTTACAGCTAAAGATGATGAATATTGGATGATCGCATGGGAGACAATTCCAGAAGCTTCCTGTAGAAAAGCAGCCGTGTGCTGCACTTTATCAGAGGTGAGAAACTGATACATTTGACTTTAATTTATTTATTTGTATTTAATGTGTATTATACTATTTCCTGTACATTGAGACAAAGTTAACAAGAGCCAAATTCTTTCTTTGTAAACAGCCGATAAAGCTGATTCTGATTCTGATTTGACAGTTTTGGATGGCACAATCAATTTTAGCATGTTGGCACTAGTGTTATTTCAGATCACAGCTGTGCCTCAGTACAGCCTTGCAGACTTGGTAGCATGGCTGCAGACTCCTAGTCTTGTTTAATCCGAAAGACTGAGTATATCCCAACCCCCTGCCAAAAAAGATTATAGTAAATGGGACATAGGGAAGAAGAGGACGATTTGGAGCCGGGGGAGGATGGATGAAGGAGGAGAAAAGGAGGACAGGGGAAGACTGAACTGGGAGGGAGGTCCAGCAGCAGCAGCAGGCTGCAGGAATGTTTCACATGCCTGTCCTCTGGATGACCTGGCCTCCCTGGAGTGTGGGAGATACTGGGAGTAATTAGCCTCTTTTAACATTGGATCTGTGCTGCCTCTACGCCTCAATGGGGTTAGCAGTGGCATTGAAGGAGATCAAGTGTATTTATATTTTCAAACAAAACAGCTTCAGCATTCTTGTTTGGCACCAACCGCCCAAACCACATTTTTACATGGAGCATTAAAATAATTTTCTATTTAACTGTTTTGTGTTTTACGGTTTTAAGGCAGAAAAGTGGTTTTCAATCATTTCCAGTTGAAGAATGCTGTAAATTAGGTCCTTTATTTTGAAGTGGAACAGATTTCCTTCCCCCACACACTAACCCATCTCGCAGCTGACCTACTTTATCTTCCGGAAGATTTAATTATGGATCCTCCCAACTGCAAATATTTCTAACTTAAAGTCAAGGATCCAGAATCGAAGTGGACGTGAATGAAGAGAAACGGTGTCTAAAAAGTATTGATTTTGTAAAAGGCCATATGGTTTCAATCAAGAAATGCCAATACTGGAACATCAGTGTATCTGCTTTGCTTAGAATGCCCTTTATCTAAAACAGACAAGTGTCCCTTTATGGCATACCATAAATCCAGAGCTAAAAACCTAGATATTTCATTAAAAAGCTATTATCTCCAAGCTTAAAGTAAGGTGCATAATGCTCTTTTGCTGCATAAAAGAAAAGATGTTGCAGCTACACTGCGTTCCCTCAGCAGACAGTGACAATATTTTAGTATAACATGAGGTGAAACACGACAATTAGGAAATTAATAAAATGCTGAAAAAAACAAACAGATGCTTAGTTTGATTTCACTATGATAAAAATAACCAAATATTTGTAATTTTGTAGGGATTTTCTTAACCTGTGCTGTTGCATCTTTTATCCTGATCTGAACCAGCTGATTAATACTTTAACAATTACTCCTTTTTTTTATATATTCATGCTTGTTTACAATTTTACTTCAAAGGAATAGTTATATATTTTGGGAAATACAGTTACTAACCCTGCATTCACGTGCTCCTTGGACGGTCCTATTTCCAGTATTGGGAAGTCTTTCTTTCAACTGCAAAGAATAAGAGCATTCAGAGGATATGTTGTTAGCTGTTTGAACTTCAATGCTTTACATTACAAAGTAATTTTGTCCCAGACTTCTCGTTGCAAAAGTCTATTCCCTACAACAAGTGCAACCAAAGTATTGCTTGATTTCAGTGCTAATGCCCATAAACAACTTTTCTAACTAATCTAGATCACGTTACATTGACTGCAACTAAAGATTACATGTGTTAGCTTTATTGGCTATCTTTATAACTTTTTGAACTTTGGACAGAGCCATGCTAGTTGTTTCCCCCTGCTTCCAGTCTTTATGCTAAGCTATGATAACTGTCTCCTAGCTCTCTACTGTAGCTCCAAAACTAAAGGAAAGATAAGACAATTTTACACATCAATAGATGGGTTTCCATTGACCTGTTTTTAATCTACATTTTCTATTTTTGCATAAATACCTCAGTGCTTTGGGGTATATATAACAAAATATATTTTTGCTTGGGGCAGGTGGAAAGGTTGATGTGGCTTAAAAGTGCAATGGAAATGTTCTATTTGTTTGGGGGGTTTTTTGGTTAGTTTTTATCACAATTTGAGGTTTGATTGACACCCCTATCCTTTATTTCATTTTCACTGTCTATACTGATATACTGGAGAATTAGCACAACCCACTGGTTATCTGGATGAGCCAACCCCTAATATTTGCATGACAAAAACACTTAATGGATGTAAAAGTGCCTTAATTCACATTTTTCTTGGCAACTTCTACTGAAAAGTTGGTTAAACTATATTTAAATGGAAACCTGGCTAATGTCTGTTAAGTTAGCTAACAATTCTTGGTGATGACTAACTAACGTTAGTGGTTAGGAACGGTTAATTTGCAACGTCCGGTCACGTAACTTCATTGAAGACTGGGGAAACATGTGTGAAAATGGAAATAAGTATGTTGTTGTGGATAAAAAAGCTTACCAGACAATCTTTAACCAAATCATTTCTATGCAGGATAGCACTTCCAGGCAACATTAGCCGCTAGTAGCAGAACAAACCGACAGAATCTCCAACCGTTAAATGTTCGATGCCGCGTTGCACTGTGGGTAACGTAGGCGCCAGGATTGACAGGGGAGAAGAAGATAAAATGTGATATCTCTGTCTCTGCTGTACCAATTTCGACACTTTTTAAAGGTAAACTTAATCGAGACACGCCACCTTCCCTTGTATTGACACTTTCAGTCGAGTGCGCGACTTCAGTGCTCGTTTCCACCGCTGCTCGTGATGTCAGACGGCGGCTGGGTCATGTGAAGGTCAGTAGCGGAGGAGGAGGTTCACGGAGAGTTCACTCGCATACATTAGGTAACACCATCGCTCGCTCTGACATAACTAGTATGAAGCAGGTTGAGTTGAGACATTCGTCAATAAAGACGAGATAAGGAGAGGGAAGAAGAAGAAGGAGAAGGAAGAAGTCCCGGGACAAACTTTGTTATGCTAAACTGCCTCGGGATCTGGATGTGTTTACCCGCCGCTGTCTCCCCGCTGGAGGACCACAGTCCGCCGCTGACATGCAGTTTCTGAGCGGCTATCGGAAATCTAGTTCGTGATCCTGAGCGCACACGATGCTTTGACCACACCACAGACATGTTTTACTCTTAAAAACTCCGTTCACGTTAAGTATAAACCTGCAAATAGAGGAAGAACCCGCAGTGCTTGCGAAGGGCTCCAGACAGACTTCGCCACCATGTTCGACTATCTCGAATTTCAAGCTTTCGGTCCAGAAGAATTCGTGGACTTCTACACCACATCCAGCCCTGCCTGCGTGCTCCAGGACCAGGACCAGGACCAGGATCTGTCAGCCTTCTTCCCCGAGCTGATGGAGGCGGTGGACTGGCAGCAGCACCGGTGCTCACAATGTAGGTGGAATAAAAAATAATGAGTCAGTGATGTTTTGGTGAATCTGTGGCACCATCAGGAAAAACACCAGATTACTATCTGAACAGAAAGCATCTTAAATCAGGATAGTTTTAGTGAAGTGGCCCAGAAACAACAAATTACTACAGGAAACCCTCCGTCCTTCCCATACAGAATGATATTAGGGAGGTTTACTCACCAATATGTTATGTTTTCAAGTGATAAGTCTAACTGTAGGTCAGGCCTGCACAATTAATCGAAATATAATCAAAACACAATATGACTAAAATGCAATATCCAAATCACGGAAGCTGCAATTTTATTTACATAAAGGTCAAATGTCTAGCTTTATAATGGAGTTCTATAGTGCTGCAGATGTCCTGGTATACAATTATTGTTACTGTATTGTGATACATACCTCAGCAAATACCACATCATCTTGATTGTGTAAATTAAAATTGTGATGCAGAAATAATCATTCCCACTGATCGAGGATCATTTTGTAACCATATGCATCTGTCAAAATAATCACAATATGATTTTTGCATCATATATAAAAGGTCTTGTGTTGTGCTACATCATAAGAATAATCCTGACGTCGCGATAACATTTTAAAACATTAGATTACACTGATGGGTAGATGGATATGGACAACGTATACACATAGAAACATGTGACAAATCCACCGTATTGTTGTTATCTTTTCCTGGTGTGACTTTTCTACGGCTTGGTTTTATCAATGAGTCAAACAATCAATTGATTTGTGTAGAACATTTTGTACAGGGTGCTGGGACACCCTGTACAAAATGAGACGGGACAACTGTGAAAAGTAAAACAATTTGACACTAATGCACAGAAGAAATGAATATGATGAGAATTAATTGATAAAACGATAAAATAGATCAAAAAATAACTGAAAAATAAATACAAGAAGCCAACCAATTATAATAGATACAGGAAATAAAGACCATTTAGAGCATGAATGCAACAAAATAAGTGACCATATGACCATAAATCAATCGACTAAGTAGTTAGGTATTAGGTTAATTTTTAAAGAGGACTGATAGGCCAACAGGGAAGTATGAAAATCTAAGGACTTTTGTACTATCTCGCTGTCCTCATCCCAGATATGTTGATTTGACATTGATATAAATGACACTGGTATCATTTTTACCAAGAATTTGAGATTTAATCATGTCTTATTCATGTCTGGAGGACTTTACTTTGTCATTAAATAGTTTAAAATAACGTGTAATGTAGTTGTAAACAGATTTAGAAGTAAAGCCATAATTGGAGGCTGTGTAATACATAACTAATGACGGTTGGGACCATTAAATATGTCCTCTTCTCAAATGCATTCATTAATGAATACTCAAACATGTGTTATGGCCATGCATTAAATGTTTAACATGCTGCTTATGAATACCAAATGGGTTGGAAGGGTTTAAAGCAAAGTGTTACTCGTTCTACTTTTAGTGCGGCCTTGATCTGTAAACTGCGATGCTTTTAATGAAGAGTTTCCTATTGGATTCCTATTATTTAACAGAAATTGGGAGCAGATGAAAACAGGGTACTGCATGCGAGCACAGAGCCGTTCATGACAGTGTGGTGGTCTGTGTTTGGGACGGGCGGCAGGGCCGGTCAGGTTGGGGTCGCCGCGGGTTCACCGGACGGTCACTGGCTCAGGAGGTCAGAGGAGAGTCAGACTGTTGCTCCTCAGAAGCTTTTCTGGAGTAAAATATCACAACAATAAATGTAAAAATATTCCATTACAAGTCAGTCACCAAAGTACAGAAGCGACATTGTATTGTATATGACAGTATAAGATTGTTTGATGTATATGTCACAAGCTAAAAATGTCACTTTTAAATAAAATATTAACCTGACTTTGCTGCAGCTCTCAGAGAAATGCAGCGGATTATTTCCCTCTGCAATACAGTGAAGCAAAAGTATCTCAAAACTATACTAGTATTTAAGTAAATGTTCTTTGCTACATTGCACCAAAGACTGATGCTGCTTTTACTTCTCAGATGCCAAAACACAAAACGTTTCAGGGAAGAAAATCTACATAAGTCAACTGAACTCAAAGTCTTTTTAACCAGGAAAAAAATATTCAAACAAGTTTACTTTCAACAAACTTTATTTATACTTCCAAAACTTCGGGAAAATATACAATAATGCCGTGGTGGAGATAAAAGGTCATATATGTGTAAAAAATGACATGAGATAAATTAAGAAATAACCTGGAACTGAAACAATTTGGTGATTTCATTGATTCGTCGGTTGAAAGAAAAAGAATCAAAACAATTTAGAGAATCAGTCAACAGTTTCAGTAATTTTTCAAGCTCAAATGCGAAAAATTTGCCTCTCAAATCGGAGAGTTTGTCGTATATAACAGAGTTTCTCTGGCTTTTGGACAGTCACTCAGACAGAGCAAGCAATTTCACGACGTAACTTTGGGCTCTGGGTCATTTTGTTGCACTTTTCACTACTTTTTGATATTTAACAGAATAAACAAAGCATTGATTCATTCAGAAAAATGAGCGGTATATTAATTGTTGCTCGGGCTGCAGCATAAAAATGCTTCCATTTAATTTTTTATTCGAGGATTGAAAGGTTTTACTGTCATATGCAGAGATAAACAGTGTATCAGTGCAATGACATTCTCAGTTCACTGGGTCCCTACATAGTCTCTAATCTAACCTATTATTTAAAAAAGAAAGGATGGAACATTAAAAACTCACATTCAAATACATACTGAGGTTTGATTTATGGGTGCTGTATATAGCTAAACATGAAATGAGGTAATTCACCAGGAAGATTCCAGTTCAACTTTTTCAGTGTCAGTATGACCAAGAATAACATTTAGCAGTATGTAAAATTTATTATTAAGTTTATACACTAATGGACATTTTTAGTGTGTTACCCAACCACATCATGCAGGTTCCTCCTCTTTGTGATCCACTGAAGTAGCCTCCATAAGTTACTACCTTATCTTTCCTGCTTGTAAATACTAGCACTACAGTGATTCATAGAGTAAGAGATTCATTGTGAACTAGTTCAATGATCGATTTATCACTTTGAATATTTATTTTTATTGTGAAGGATAAAAAAAAAGGTCAAATTTCTCTGATTCCAGCTCCTTAAATGTGAATAATTTTCCAGTTTAATTCCTCCTCTGTGACAGTGAACTAAATATCTTTTGGGTTGTGGACAAAACAAGACATTTTTGTTCGTCATCTTTGGGAAACACTGATCAACATTTTATACGAATTGATTAATCGAGAAAATAATCGTTCGTTGCAGCCCTACAAAATGATTTAAACCCTTAACATTTGTCTTGATTTAAGTACAACTCAATGCATTGTTCCATACATCAAGTAACACCAGCTAAATTGGGGTTGGGGGGGGGGACATCTTTCCCCCGACCAAATCACTTACATGCCCCACCACACACACTTTCTGTCCGTCTCCCTCCCGCTCGCTGCCTCTCATCAGTCAGCTGGGCTTGTGGCATGCTCCTGCATTGTTTTGTGTTGGGGGAGCGCTCGGGCTGATGGGGGGGCGTCCTCGTTTGACCCGCTGGATCCAGGTTCAACCGGAGGCCACGGGTTCAAGGGGATGTAGATGAGCAATTTTTCTCGTTTTGTCCCCTTTTGAAAAAGTTCTTTCTTCGTTTTCTGTCAACGTCGGAGTGGTGGAGGTGATCAGAGAGCCGGCGGGGAGGCCTGAGCGAGCCCCACAGACAGGAGCAATTCTCCTCTCAAAAGTGGGTCTAAAGTGGGAGGGTGGACTGTTGTGATTGATGAAGTGAAATGATTCAACACTGAACAGGGAAAATGGAGGGTAATGCTGTGCTACAATAGGTGCAGCTGTATACATTGGGGCCAGGCTGTGATGTAAATGGAAATAAAAGACTGAATACAGTCTTCTCTGGATGGAGCTGTACTGTCCTGTTTCTGAGACTCTTAGCTTTCACTCCATAGTTTTGGTTTCCTAGTTCCTGAAGGGCACATTCAGATATGCAGCCGCATATCTCCATATATATATATATATATATATGCATTATTGTGGGGAGGAATTTGTTTCTTTGTTCCGCAGAGTCTGATAAAGGCTGATAAGATCGTTGTAGATTTACAGAAAAGTCCTGCCAGAAGAGTAAAGTACGCGCTAATCCTGAAATCCTATAGAAGCTTTAAGAAACTGAGCTGCCCGAGCATTCAGAGGAGTATCTGCCTCTCCGAGGATGCACACAGCTAGATTTCATCTCAATTGAATCAACTTTTAACATCCCTTTACTCAAAACCTTTTACTATAAATATTTGATTTCACAAACGCTGCGACAACATGTGTACTCTTGGCACAAAGCTTGCTTTCTCAGAGTAACACTAAAGCCACGCGTGCAGCTCTTGCAGCTCTAATCCATCATGCCATTTATTGATGCTTTTGACTAGAGCTGCAACAGGTTTTCTCACTTTTGTCAGCAGGATCACACAACACCTAATGAACAGATTACCACCAAACTTGGATGGAGGATGTGTCTCAGCCCAGGATAGCCCCCTGTACATTTTTGGGGCAGATCCTGATAAAGTGACGGAAGCAGGATTTTTTTCTTACTGTTTTTAACATTGTGAGATCAGACGTTTTTAGACATTTTTGTCAGTTTCTCAAGAAATAATGCATAATGGAAAAACAAGGTATATTGAAGGGGCTGGTATCTATGGGTGAGTACATTTTGATGCAGATCCATATTTGAATACGTTTTATTTGACATTGGATTAGACTTGATTGAATTAAAGGGGACTGTCGAACATTTGTAGACGTCAAGACATCACTTTGGGCTATAAAAAATTGTGGTGACATTATACAAATCCTGAAAATTAGATATTAATTGGCAGATTAACGGATTCTGAAAATAATTGTTTGTACAGTTCTACTTTTGACCTCACGTGCTTTGGATTCACAGTTGCTCAGCTGCGAAATGTACTCTGCTTATAATCGGTTATATCTATAATTACTATGGATTATATCTTTTGTTATTGTTGTTTGCCTTTCATTGGTGACTTATTTTTCTTTTTATGATGAGCTCTTTTTATTATGAGCTCTTGTTCCTCCTCAGGTAGGGCAAAAAGTGTCGATAAGGAAAACGGTTCATCCCCCTGGAAGCAAGCATCTGATCATTCATTCATTACAGTGTGGTTTTAGTTTTTCCATATTTCTGTACACGTTGACCTAATGCATTAGAGGAAAAATCCTAGGGTCACCAATCAAATGGGGTTCATCTCCTGATGAAGTCTTAATATTTTCCTTTGTGTTGTTTTAAAACCACAGTGTGTGTTGAAGAGGCAGTCAGACGAGGTTTTACAGTTGACTCTGCTGAATCTCTTGGGTTGCAGCGAGTTTTCTGATTTGTTGTGGTTGTGCTGCGTTGTCATGATAGTCCAACTGGCTCAGCTTTGCTCGCTGGTGTCCTCCTCCAATTTTTTTGCATTAGTTTAGTTTACTGAAATCAAGAATGTTAACCGTACCCTCTGCTGGATGATAAAGCAAATTACTGCAACTGTCTGTAATGATAAAATTTGAAGTTGAACAGCTCATGAGATAGTTTTAATATTTGACTATTTTCCTCCTTTTTGAACAAAAGCTATTTCTCAAACTTTCAAACCTACAGTCCAAAACCCAAAGGTGTTCTATTTCCTATCATACTGTCATGCTGCTGTCATGAAATCACGTGCTTAGTTTAGATGTGTCACTGACAGTTTGTTATGTTCTCCCTTCTCCCTCCTTGTGTGTTTGCAGCAGTTGGAAGCCAGAGCTCCAGCTCCAGCTCCGGCTCAGATGATCTGTTCGCCAGCCCGTCCTCCCCGCCGCCCCCTCCTCGCACTTACAAGCCCTGTTTTGTGTGTCAAGACAAGTCCTCAGGCTACCATTACGGCGTCAGCGCCTGCGAGGGCTGCAAGGTAAAAATGGCTGGCCTGTGGTCTGCTTTACAGCGTGCTCCTCACTCAAAGGATCACTTATGCGCCAAGTAGATTCCACAAAGCGGTATTCTGTCAGTGGTCATTGTATAAATGTGTGTCATGCTGTTTTGTGATGAAACCTTTGAATTGACTCCAAAACCCACAAAAAAAAAACATTGGGTATTAGGTAAATTAGGTAAATAGAGACATTTATTTTGTAACACACTTTTGCGGGATGTTTTGGTACATTTATCAGTTATTGATCTGTGTTTACTTGGAAAACATCGACATCCCTACAGGTCCTGAACTTTGTCCTGACAAACACCATGTGTAAAACAACATGGTGTTCTGTCAATATTACAGCAACAGTAAGATCATCCCAGACAACGTCAACACATTCAGTTTCTTATTTGTGTCATCTGATTTGCATTTTTATGTTTTTAGATGTTTTCACAGTTTCTTTCTGTTACTAAGTTCAAGTCTTATTTTTTAGAAACTAAGTGTATGCTAACAATCCAGCTATTTAAAATCCACATGCCTGATCCAAACAGTAGTCATTGTTGAAACAGATTATTGGAATTTGTTGTTATGACCGATTCCATTGGCAGCTTTACACAAACAGACAGATAATACTTCAGACTACTAGTGTAGGAAAAAGTCAAACCAGTGGATTTTTATGACTTTATAATCTTGTCAAAATGACAATGGTTGGTCAGTTTGTCTACAGGTCATTCAGTTGTTTTGTTTTTTTCAGAAACTAATTAATGTAGTTTAACAACAGTATACTGTAAGTCATTATCTATTTGATGGACTGGCACAACATCATCTTCATCTACAGACAATCATGGTTCCCACAAGATGCATCATATCACTTTGGTGATTATTCCTCTAGCGTAAGCTTTGCCAAACTGGGCCTTGCAGGCTAAAGTTGGTCCTGCCATGCAGTTTGATTTGGCCTACCAGATGTTTCTAGTAAAAAATATATTGAAATAAATTTTTGAAAAGATAGAATACAAGTCACTGTAGTTACTGTTATTTTGTGTGAGGTGAAAATGCTCTTGATTTATATAGAAACCCTAATTATTGATTATAGTTTGAGCAGAGAAGGCAGAGTGACCCTCTGCACAGAAAGTCAGTCAATAAAGGGAACTGTGGATCTTAACTGTAAAAACACAATAGGTGTCTGTTTTGGCCCCAGAGAGGAAAATGTATTCGGCTCCTCTAGTGCCGTCAGCAGGTCAGGTTTCTCACTTTTCTAGTAAAATGTCTCAATTATTTAATATATGTTATATGTTATACAGTTATACAGGATGTTTTATTGTGCGCAAATTATTCATTTATCGATTGTTGTGTTTGCACAGACGAAACAATGATAATATCACTATGAACTCAGAATAAATGAGTGAATATACCTGTCAACATTGTCAAACGATTCCATGTTTATCCTTGAGGCAGGATTATTTTCATACTCCGGTAACATAAATGATTAATATCTTGTCTTTACTCTGTTGTCGCCTCTGCAGGGCTTCTTCCGCCGCAGCGTGCAGAAAAATATGGTGTACACCTGCCACAGAGACAGAAACTGCATCATCAACAAGATCACCAGGAACCGTTGTCAGTACTGTCGGCTCCAGAGGTGCTTCGCTGTGGGAATGTCCAAGGAGTGTAAGTGTCTGATCCACTCTGATTCAGCAGGAGGCCTCGTGAGGACTCATTGCATAAAACATCCCCTTTAACTCCCTCTCATGCTGAAAATATTTTGGGTCGGTTGCAGCGTTTTGTAAGATTCTAAAATTACACATTTCTCCCCACAACATGATTTTTCTCTTCTCTTACACAATGTGAATGAGAATTATTTATGACACGTTCAAGCACAGGGCAGATGGTAGATAGTGAGTCACAGATGTCAGAGGTGACAGAACATTTTGTATCATAAATGGGAATTATCAGCTCTGGTTTATCTTTTGCGTTTTTGCGGAACTAGTTACATGTTACATAAATGATTCATAAAAGCTCAGAGCAAGAAAGGCAGATTTAGACTTTACACACCTGAATAGTAATGATCTTAACACACAGCTTTAATGTGTCCTGATAGTGGAGGTAATATCACAACAGATACTCACCCGGCATTTTTTTGTTATTTTTTGCCACATTTAGTCCTTTGGATTTCTGTCACGGAACCAACACCCTTATGTGAACCAATGAAGAAAATAAATGACATCTAGTGGGAAAAGATTTAGCTAAGCTGTGCTAACTAGCCTCCACTTTTAGAGTGAAGACTCTGGAATCCTCCCAAGTGTTTAATGTCATTAAGTGATAAACAGCTTAGATCCTTACAGTTGCAGAAATAACACTATTCAGGCTTTTGAAATAGGAGGAATGTCTTGTACATGTTTTCTATTTACCTTTTCGTATTTTATGCATTCATATTTTATATTTTGTTACATGCTCAAGGGCAAAGTTGCACAGAGGTTCTAAATAAAAGGTGTGAAAAATAATCAGACATTTTACTTGTTGATAATATAATTCAAAATGAACCTATAATGACACTCAGTACTGCAGAAACCTACAGCACGGCCCAACAGTCCCCTTTAATTCAATCAAGCCTAATCCAATATCCAACTTAATAGCCCTGCGTCACTCTACATTATAAACCACCCATAACCGTTTAAAAATAATTTAATCTTACCGGATCTGGGATCTGAGTCAATTTGACCAGACACATAAACACACCTGATTTTCTTACATCAAGATCCATGTTTTTAACCCTGAGAAATTAACTAAACTGTAGAAAAATGCCCTATTTCACAATGTTAAAGGAAACCTGCATGTGTCCCTTCATCCAGATCCACACCACTAGGTAATGGGGTCTAATCCTCCATCCAAGTTTTGAGGAAGTCTGTTTAGGTCAACTTGTACAGATAGACACAGAAGATAACATTGTCTTCTTGGCAGAACTCTACTCTACTACTCCTTGAAGTAAAATAAATGTGCTTGTGATATAGAACATTATCTGGATATAAAAGGATATGAGATTTTGGTCATACTGTCATTCCCCACGCAGCAGCACACCACGGAAATGAGCCCTGCTAGCTTTCAGATGTCAGTCTAACACTGCCATGTGGAAATACCCACAAAGAGGACTTCTAAACTCCCAAAATATCCTGTTTACTGTGGACAGATTTAAGTATTTCAACAATTGCTAATGAGAAGTGTTGACACTATTCACGGTTACTACATTTCAGAAAAGACGTGCCGCTGTTTAGTTGTTAAAATGTCGTTTTTTAAAGGTTTTGAGACTTTGGTCCCGGCTGTTTAGCAGCATGGCAGCAGAACAGCTTCTGGAAATGAAACTGAAACTATCTGCAAAACATTCCTCTCAGGAGCCCCTTTAAATATTTATTTTTTTGAGTGACTCATTGAGGAGTTTTCAGCAGCGCTCTAGCGCCTCGGCTTTACAACAGAAACAAAGTCAAACTGTGTGTGTTACCCAGAAGTGCAGTGACCTAGATAAGAGTGTGTGTGTGTGTTATGTGCAGGGAGCCGAGGGCAGCGATAGGGCGGCAGTGAAGGATCCACCCATCCACATGTTCTTATTGTTGCTCCTTCACTCTCAGACACACATATTACATAAATACCTCACATGTAGCAGACGGATGCTATGTAACTGCGCGTTCTACCACTCCGGCTAGTGAGTAATATTATCCCACTGCGATTGTTTACACAGTGACAACTAGATGTAGGGCATCGAAGGAGGAGGAGGAGGAGGAGGAGGAGGAGGAAGGCAGAGACGGAGGTGTTGCGTAATCCTGGGCTCCTCTGACATGTGCGTAGCTGCCGGAGCCCAGTCAGTAGGCCGCTCTGAAACATGTTGACACCATTATTGAAGCGATTATGAAAGGCTAACCTGGCTGGGCTGCGTTAGCCGGTTTCACGTGCTCCCCGGAGTAACCAGATAATCCACACAGCTTACTGCCAGCTGTCTTCAATGGAAATTACTTTCTACCACAGAAAGTAGTCCACTGAAAGGCCTGTTGAGTCTCAGGGGTCAATTTTAGATGCGTTAAGTAACACTATTGAATATTCATTCATCTCCACTGGATTGGGATGGAGGCAGTTGTCTGAGTGACTGGTCTCAATTAGTAATCAAACCAAAGCAACTGTTCACAAACTGTCCACACACTTTTGTACTTTTGGTCTGGTGCTGTTTGTCATTGTCACTGAAATTAAAATCTACCAGGCCGCTAGAGCCTTAACTAAACTGTGTCATCCTTGTCCTCAGCTGTGAGAAATGACAGAACTCGGAGGAAGGGGAAGAAGGAAGCGGTGAAGATGACCATCATGGAGACGTATGAACTGACAGCAGAGCTCGGCCTGGTAGTGGAGAAGATCTGCAGGGCTCACAGAGAGACCTTCCCCGCTCTCTGCCAGCTGGGAAAATACACCACAGTGAGTCACAACATGAGACCTGACTGATCAAATAATGCTCCTCGAGAGAGAGAAAATAATCTGTAGAGAGGAGGAGATCAAAGCCGTCCTCTCGGTCCGATGATTCATTTCATTTAGACGTACCTGTTATGGATAATAGCGGAAGGACAGCACACATTTTAGTAGATGCAGTCACCGCGGCTGCTAACAGAAGATAAAACATAACAGGAAGCACACACTGAAGTACAACGTGTTCTTCATGCAAATTTAGCTCACATGCGTCACAAATAGGAACAACTGCGCACGCCTTAATCAGAGTAAACAAAAGACTTCCCTGATGAAACACGCCCAGCTGCTATAAAGTATGTGGCTGTGCCCTTTCCACAAAGACATGAATGTCCGTCAGGTCACATTTAAGTGGTTTGATACGTCAAAATAATGTGAGCGATGTCCTGATATATGACTAAAATCAGGAAATGTTGACAGACAGACTGACTCATGTTGTTCTGTTCTCTGTGGTTTGATTGTTATCAGGAAACGTCTGAATCTTAAGACTTTGGAATCCAACCGGTCAGAATGAAATGCCTCAAATTGGTTATCATAATACTTCTTGTAGAGATCATTTATCTATGTTTTTTTTGTGTTTTTTAAGTTCAAGAATCATCATGTTAAATGATCATACCCCACAGAAAAACTTGTATTGAATTTGTACATTTTGAACCACTGCGCTTAAAATGGATATCGATAAAAAGCAAATTCAAAGATTTTTTGGGGGTACAAGCTTTTACTCAGACCCAAACATTCTCTTTGCTCTTGGTCATGTGTAACAGTTCTGTCTTAATTTCTGAAAATCATCTTGAAATCTGCACTTTATTGCTATTGGAAGTTAACATCAGGGATGCTCCTCTTGTCGCCAAAGCTCCATTATTCTTGTGTTGTAATTCAGCGTCAGTACTTGATTCGAAATGACTGCACTTATTATGCAGGAGTCGATGGAGACAAACCACAGCTAAACAGCTAAACTCACATTCACATTCTTCAGATCTTCAGGGACACGACGCCAAATGAATGAGTGAGGATGTTATTGTTGGTCAGCTTTATAAGGCGACAATATTTCAGTGTTGTGTTCACAGCTTGTTGCACTGCCCCCAAATGGATATGACAAATCCAAGAATGCAGCTGAAAGTCCTCTGTGTCAGAGTTGATGTGTGGATGGATTTAACCACCTTTAATGTAGCGGTAGCTGTCCTGTATGTTACCTGTGACAACTCTTTAAAAAACAAACAGATGACAGATATTCTGCATCTTTTCTCCTCCACCCAGAACTCCAGCTCAGACCACAGGATCCAGCTGGACCTCGGACTGTGGGACAAGTTCAGCGAGCTCGCCACCAAGTGCATCATCAAGGTGGTGGAGTTCGCCAAGCGAGTGCCTGGTTTCACCGGCCTGACCATCGCTGACCAGATCACTCTGCTCAAAACTGCCTGCCTCGACATCCTGGTACGTCTGCGTGTTTCCAAAAATAACTTTCCACTTCATGAAACATTGAGAGAAAAAAGTTTGTGAGTTGTAAATAGTTTTGTTTTACCTGCAGCCAACACAAGATTTTTTAATGTGAATAACCTGAATTACGTGTACACACACACACACACACACACACTGCTCCTTCACACCTTCTGTGGATCTTGATTCATGCTGGCAGCTCACACTCCTGCCAACGACACACTGACATGCTGGCTGGCAGATAGACAGCCACCCTCAGGCAGAGTGTGTCACATGTTTTATTCTCCTTCATCCTCCCTCCGTCTCCACTGTCATTCACAGCCAAGTGTGTCTGTCATCGTCACCATCAGGGCCTGATCCTTCACTCTGACGTTCTCTGATAGCACTGGAGGAGAGTCACATAACATCAAAAGCTCTGCTGTGTTACATTTCTACACATTTCTCCCTGATGAGGCGTTCAGGGACTTGTGTTTGCCAAGCCCTCCTCATTTGCCGCATGTTTGTCACTCTGGCAACACTGTAAACCCAGAATATGTGACACTGTAAGAAAAACAGTCCAGTGGGCCATGCACGCTTTCTTGATGTGTATTTGTGCCTTACACATTACAACATTAATCTGATAACAGACGATGAGTAAAACACATATAAGGAGGTGAATTGAATAATGAATATCAGTGTCACTATCATAATATGTGCCATCATGACCTGATACTTGTTCTACTTCACATTTATTGAAACCTGTGTTCCGTCTGTCCTCCTCTTCCTCACTCTGTTACAGATCCTGAGGATTTGCACTCGCTACACTCCAGACCAAGACACTATGACCTTTTCCGACGGGCTGACACTGACCCGCACTCAGATCCACAACGCTGGATTTGGACCCCTGACAGATCAGGTTTTCACATTTGCTGGCCAGCTGCTGCCGCTGCAGATGGATGACACAGAGAGCGGCCTCCTCAGCGCCATCTGTCTCGTCTCTGGAGGTGAAAACACAACCTGAGAACAGGTGTTACGTAAACCAGCAAGTGAACGTCGATGTTATTTTCGTACTTTGGAAGTAAATGGATGAATCAAATGTTCGCTTTTGAAAGAAAAAAGTTCATGTCTGAATGGTTGTAATGAGATGTTTGTCTTTTGTTTTCTGAACAGACCGTCAGGACCTGGAGGAGCCGTCGAAGGTGGAGGTGCTGCAGGAGCCTCTGCTGGAGGCTCTGAAGATTTACTCCCGCAAGCGGCGGCCCAGCATGCCCCTCATGTTCCCCAAGGCCCTCATGAAGATCACTGACCTGCGCAGCATCAGCGCCAAAGGTCAGAAAACACTGTCTTCTCTATAAAGTTCCTTATTTGTCACATATTGTTTTGATAATAGTCCTTAAAGAATCGTTTGATAAGTGAAGGAAACTTGAATTAATCCTGTTTGTGCAGGAAGGAAATGGAAGACACGTAACATGATTTTCAATTTTCCATGTCCACAGGAGCTGAGAGGGTGGTGACCCTGAAGATGGAGATCCCGGGCTGCATGCCCCCTCTGATCGAGGAGATGCTGGAGGATCTGCAGAACCTGGAGAAGAACCAGAAGAAACACTCGGAGGAGAGTACAGAGAAGCAAAACACAGGCACACACACCCCCACACACACACCGCCTCCTCACAGCACATGAACTCCTCGGACTTCTTACTCCGAAGACGATCGAAGAACAATGGCTCCCATCTTCCCTCGCAGAGGAAACACTAACGCTGTATACTACAGGTGCAGTCCAGAGGGGTTCTAGTGTCTTACCTCAGTTTGTGGTTGGAGAACTGTCAGTACAGACTCGCTGGTGAAAGAGCTCATTTCTGCTTCGAAGGGGAAAAAAGAGAATGATGCAGTAATGTTTTAATCCTGGCAGCCGCCTCATAACCACAACCTTTCCGTGTCAGGTCTCTACTGTATTTATATTTGCATGAGATATCACATGGATTCATTTTTACCTCATGAAATAACAGTGCTTTTAGCATTAGCGTAGCAAAGATAGAAAACATATAGACTTAATCTTCTGGATTTTTTAAAATTCTTTCATGTGCTATGTGAATTATTTTCACATCTCAAAATATGTTTAGACAAGTTATTGATTTTCACGTGTAAAAAGGAAAGCTGCGGACTAACTGAACACATTTGGAAAAATAAGCAGATGTATCTGTACAAAAGGGAAATATAAATGTTTTTACTCATAAAGATGAATGTTCTTAACTGACATTAACAAGTTCACAAACATGAATAGCAGAGATTGTACAGGAAAATGGTGAAGTACAGAAAACAAGTCAAGTACATAATTATGGTCTTATATGTATAGTGTCACATACTGTATATCGATGTAGTTTGAATGAGTAATTTGACATGGTTAATGGTTGATTTAAAGCTGGAGCCAGCAGCTGAGTGTTTGTTTTGACACTCAGTTGTTCACACAGGTGTAGAATCAAGAGGTGTTGAGTTAAAGTATGAGTAAATCATTGACACCAAATCTTTAAGGGTCCCATATTTTCATTTTTGGGTTCATATTTTTATTTTGGGTGTCTACTAGAACGTGCTTTAATGATGAAAAAAAAAAACTAGTCTTTTCTCATACTGTGCTGCAGCACCTCTATTCACCCCCTGTCTGAATGCTCCATTTTAGTGTCTGTCTCTTTAAGACCCGGTCTGCTCTGACTGGTCAGTTCTCACAGGCCTGAGCTGGCACTCCCTGACATTTTTGTCACACCAGCACTGCTGTTGTGTTTGCAACAAGCGCTTCAGGAACAGCAGCAGGCTGTGAAGCCAATTTTACATAGTGGCCAAACTGTGTAATTACAACATACATTATCACATGATGCACCAGGGCCCAAAAATAACTTCCCGGGTATGAAAATACTCAGATCTTCCGTGTTGTACGGCCCATAGAGCCTGCACACCAGAGCCTGCTAACTTTCGGATAAAATTATTTGATAATGTGGCTCAGCTAGACTTTCCAAATTACATTGGACTGAATGGCTAAAGTTATGACAGTGAAATAAGTCATTTCTCAGTGGTTGTGATGCTCAAAAATGAGTTATACACCGTTTTACAGTGACTTCTTTCACAATGTAAGCTTATGGGGAAAAGTCTTATTGGGCTGCAGTGCATCACATGACGATGTAGCTACACAGTTTGGCCACTACGTAACGTTCTTCCTGGGGGCTTGTTTTATTCTCATTGACTTTAGCAGAGCTCTAAATCCAAAGGTAACAGCTTGGTCAGAAGAAGTCTAGTGTGCAGCTCCTCGGGTCCCAAAATGTAGAGGATCTGGGTAATGTCATAAACAGGAAGTTGAACTATTTTGGCCTAACGACCACTGAGCAGCTTTTATGGGAATGAATATGACTCCGCCTCAAAGACTGTATCCAGATTCCCCTCATTATATCCATTCTAACCCCACGTTAAATCACAGATTGTTGTTTTAACACTTTAATTCTGTACATAATAAACTAACAAGATACATGTTAATTAGTCAGCTGATCTGTGCTATTGTTAGCTTTTGACAGAACCATGCTGGCCAGCTGTCTCCAGTCTTTGTGTAAAGCTAAGCTAACCGGCTGCTTGGTCCAGATTTGTATTGAACTGACAGACGCGAGAGTGGTATCGATCCGCTCCATATCACTGGAGATCTACTCGATTGTTTTGCAGTATCAAATATAAAATGTATATACACTGTATGGAAGCTAATATCGTACGTTATTCTCTCACACATATTATAAAAGTTTTAATCCCAGATGGCATATTTGCAGTGATCGGTGGGTCCGGATATTCAAAAAGTCAAAGTTTGTTTTTATACAGAAAATTGACTTTTTCTTTAATACATTGCTTTGATGAGTTTTGTAAAAAAAAAAAAAAAAAACTCAAAACTTTTATTTTACATGTAACAAAATAAGTCACTTTTTAAAAAACACATCAGTGTTTCATATCGTCTTATTGTACATGAATTTTACTGAAATATAATACACTGAAATAATACTAATAATGAAATAAAAGTAATGTATCTGTAAGGCTTATAGGGAAATGTGTTCTGATGTTTGAGGAAACAAAAAGGCTTCACATACAGCAGCGTTGTGTCTCACTGTTGAAACAGAAGGACGTTGTTACCTGCTGTTAATCTCCTGTAAGTCAACGAGCAGCCGGCGTACTGTAAGAACTCATGTGCCTACTCTAAATGTGCCAACACCTTCCATATCCGTGAATTTTACATATTTTACATAATTAGCAACCTGGAACAGACATTTCATATGTTTTTGTCGGCCTATTAAAAAGTCTTTCCACTGAAGTTGTGCGGTTTTCTTATTTCTGAACTGACAGTTTCATGTTGAAGAGCTGAGGTTGTTTGAGGTCAGCTTATCTTCTCTCAAAAAGCGGGGTCCTACTGCCCCCTGTGGCTCTTGTAAGGAATTGCACTGCAGCACAGATAATAAACAAGGTTAAAAAAACCTGGTGAATAGAGTCCATATTTATAGAATAAGAAGCTAATTATAATAGTGCTGTCTTAAGGGCTGTCACATATTAAAGGATTCACTTTGCCAAAATCAGAAAAACAAAACTGAATATTTATTTTATGTATACGAAACACAAGAAACGATCACAGCTGCATTAAATATTGTTTATTCGGTGAATTATTGCATCATTATACATTCCTTATACAGGTGATACTGTCTAATCCCTTTTGGATCAAAGTGCATACAAAGCCCTTCAACTGCCCTCCACAATGAAAATGTACAGTGAATTTACTTACAAAGTGCACGTCAACATATAGTTAAAGTACAGCGAGAGTGGAACAGGTTTTGAAAAATGGTCCGTGGTCAGTTTTCACCGTCCGCCAAAGCTGCAGTCAAACAACTGCAGCGTGATGCTGGACCAAGGTGAAGGTTTGGTTTCTTATCAGCTCTCTGAAAGTAAACTGAATGAGGACATTTTGGCCCGCAGCCATTTGAAACACACGCTGTGATACGCCGTCCTGCAGTGAGGAGTTAAAACAGTCAAACTGCTGAGTCTGATCCTGAGAAGTTAAAGTGCTAAACTCAGACGAACCTGAAATAACAAAACTGAGAGCTTCACACGAGCTGAACCCAACAGATAGGAGATAAAAAGCTTTGATAGAGTCGAGGTTAAGTCAGTTGTTACAGGCCAGTTCACTGTGACCTGAGAAGCTTCTCACGGTCTAAACCGACAGAAATAAACATCAACAAGCTTCATTACAAGCACATGTATATACAATTAAGTGTAGATTTAAGAGCTCCGACTAGATTATTTACATTTTTTGATTTGATCAGTGTTTTGGTCTAAACATGTCAGAAAAGGAGTTTTCCAAACAAGACGTCCTAAAGTGTCGTATTTCGTCCACAACTCAAAGAAACCAAGAAAATATTCACTTTCAAGAAGCATGAATCAGAGAATTTGTACTTTTTTTCTCTTAATAAATGACTCAATTAATCATTAATCAAAAAAGTTGCTGAATAATTTGATAACAAATTAATCGATTGACCATTGAAGCTCTAGTACACACATAAAATTATCTTTGGAGAACCACACAGTCACGTCAAGTTTGTCCAAATAATCAATGCCTGAGGACCGATGAGATGTGCGGTGTAGCGCTGCAGTGATAAGTCAATTCTTCGCTTATCAATCTCCAGAAAAATGATCAGAAAATATTTTGATAATCCATTGATCATTAAGTAAATACAAATTCAAAATAGTCCCCAGTTCGAGCTTGTTGTTTGTGAGGATTTCCTGCCACCACATTTAAAATCTTAAATTCAAATTGTGGATTGTTGATTGGACAAGACGCTCAGGAGCATATTACACTGTTTTCTGGCGTTTTATGAACAAAACATTTAATCCATTGATTAAGAAAATAATCACCAGACTGATCATTACATGTTGCAGCAGACTTATGACAACATTAACTCAGCTGAGCTGTCAATAGCCTAAATACAAACAAGTTTTCCATTGTTTTAAATAAAATTATAAATTATGTATAAACGATGGATTCAAATTACATTACTAGTGTATATACAGTATTTTTGTGAACTCAGGTTGATGCAAACGTCGCCACTCTGGAGTAATGACGGACGAGGACGAAGGTCACTTGTTGTCTTGGTCGTTTCTTTTCTCTGAGATCCTTAAAAATGAACACGAAACACAGAAGATTAAAACTACAGCGAGTCGCTTTCAATTCAGCTCTTTAATCAGGAGAAACTGTGACGTAAGAGCTCAAATGAACTGACAGCTGCTCTTAAAATAAAACACATCATAATTTTACCATAAAAACAGTTAAAAAAAATCTGTTCAATGATGAATAACGACTGAATTCGAGTCGTCCTTCATCACCTGCTGTGTGTTTCCTCATAGTAGCTGCTCTCCTCCAGCAGCTCCTCTATGATCCCCTGAAAAGGAACATTTGAGCAGGAAATCACTTCACTGGTATCAGACAGATGTTCAATATGACTTGACACGGAAATTAAAAATGAGACAAGAGTTCCAGCAGGAGGAAAACAAACCTGACACCCACCTAAAACATGTCCAGAGAGTTTAAATAGTTGGTAAATATGACAGAAATTATTGAAAGTAATTATTTGATAACAAGTCTTTCATTTCCATGAGCAGTATTGATCTTGTAATGTAACTCGAAGCTGGAAACCGAATCAGTGTGACGTCAATCAATCAATAAAAAAAAAGAACGCAAAAATTCTGATGACCCTCTCAGAGAAACTGACCTGCATCTGCTGATAGGTGACTCCCTCCTTGAGGTTCCCGTCGCCTGTTAGAAGCAGAGAATCAGACGCACATTCATGACGTTAAAATCTAAACATAAAGCGGTGAATTTGCAACACATAAGGCCAAAATCAGCTTGATGAATACCTCGATATATATCACTACATCCCAGATTCTTTGATTTTTTTTATGCGAGAGGAGAGCTGACAAAGATCCTCCAGTATTTTGTGTTGTGTTTTGTGCCTGACGTACAAGGTGAGGCTGAGGTGACGGTGACTCTTACCTGTACTGTCAGCAGCATTGTGGTCTCCTGTGAAGTGGCGGATCAGGGGAAACCAGTCTGAACTGGTCGAACCTGACTCCATCAGCTCCGGAGAAGCCTGGAGGAGCTGCAGCCAAACATGAAGCAGATTCTCATTTTGCTTTGGGACGGTACAAAAGTTAATGGGTGTAATAAAAAAAATAAAAAATGAGACTCTCCAATAATTTCTTTGGACTCTCCTGTTGACTTACAAAGAAAAAAAAAAAGAAATCTCACCAAATATCTCGAAATAATATAACAGAAGTGGGATGAATAACTAAAGGATGAAAGGGATTATATTCCTGAGCTGAATCAAAAATACTGTTTTTCTTCTAACATAAACATGGATTTTAATTACATCAGATAATGCCAAAGAGTTTAACTTAATTTGTGACCGCGTTCCTTAATTTAAGTATGGTTTGGACCAATAATTGATCAAAATCAAAAAGAAAAATAACTTTATGCCAAATGTTTCCTTGTTCCAGCTTCTCACTTGTGAGGTTTCGCCCATTCTTGGAACGTTGGTCAGACAAAACAAGCTCAACTTACATTTGAGAATGTACAAACCTTGCTGAGCTCCACCCTCAGGTTGTATGGATCGCTCCCACAGTGGAACAGAGACTTTTTAAATCTTTCAACAACCCGTCGTTTGATGTTGTGGTGCGGAGCAGGTGGAAGCTGGACGTGAACAAAAGACTTCTCGTTAATCACCGCTGTGCCTCTGAAACCCTCAGAATAACTGGATTTGTATTTGATGAGATGTGTTCAGCATTAAACTGAACTTTAAGAAGATCGAACAGTAGTTGTTTGTATTACTGTACTTGAGTGATGTAAATAATCTTGTGCAGCTGCGTGAGGAGCCTCTGAATGGGATCATCGATCAGCCGAACCTTCTTCTGGGAGACACAGAGCCCTGCTGAACCTTCGGCGACAGCAAAACCATATCACTTATATATATATAAATTCTTTATGAGTCAACAATGAGTGTTACGCATTTCCTTCAGGTTGAGACGGCACCTGGTCTTGATTTAATCTTTGCAGCAGCGTGATCCAAACTGAGAGACGAGACAAAATGAAAATGCAGGTTAATAAACTGTCAGATGTGAACAAATTCAATTTGTCAAGCTTTGTCTGGGTGACCGTGCATCTACAAACGTCTGTCTCTCTTTGCACATAGCTGCTTGTTTCATTACACATCAATACTGATGATAATGTGAGAGTTTTCTTACCCAGATATCATTTGGTCAGGTGTCACACAGGGACTGGACTTTAAACCTTAGAACATGGAAAATAACAGGAGAAAAAAACAGTAGCTTTCTGGCTTTGAAAGACTGCCAGTCCAAACCCCAGACTGCCCCCCTTGTTGACAGTGAACAGGAAAAACGTATTTATCACTGAAACCAGCTTGCTGACTAACCGTAGTGGTTTCCTGTAACGGCCGAGGTGTCGATTTTGGTATCACAAGGTTCAACATCAACATCTGAGGACTCATCTAAAAACAGAAAAACATTTATAATGACTTACACCATGTGATCATTTTCTTTCCCAGTCTGTTAAATTTGTACCTTGACTGATATTCTGCCCCCTGTGGTTTGAACTGGAGGCTGCAGAGGAGCGTGGAGTCGGACATTCAGCATTTAATAAGGATTTTTCCTAAAAATAAAAAAAAAGTGCAGAACGTATGGACAGGACATGAACTAAAAATATCAAGTTTTTTACAACTTTCATATTTAATCGCAAAAATAGTTCTTAGTTGCCTCTTTGGACAGCAACAAATATTATCTTAATATTCTCCAAGGATATCCTTTAAATTGCATTTAACCTGAGGCAGGTCTGAGTGACAGCAGTTCCTCCTGCATGTGTGTCTTTCCAGGAAGTACTTCTGCGCTCGTTTCCTGTCCCTCTCTGCTCTTCTCTCCAGTGCATTCTGGGAAGTGTAGAGGCCGTCCATCAGCCTCATCATGAGGTCGGAGATCCTGGAGCTGACGCCCACAATGTCGGGCCGCTGGTCCGCATCTGGACTCAAACACCTGCCACGACGTCCCGTAACAGAAGAGAGTACTTTAAGTGAGTGACTTTTATATAAAATAAAATGAAAACCAATCAATTGTACAGAAAAGTCTCACCAGCCGATCATGTCTGTGACTCTCTCTGAGAAAGCTCCTTCTTCGATTGGCTCGTACGAGGCCTCGACGATCTACCAGAACAGAATTAGACACAAGAAAAGTAACAGATGGCAGAGAGAAAACTATTTTTACTCCAACGTGTGTGTGTGTGTGTGTGTGTGTGTGTGTTGTGTGTGACCTTGCTTGCCAGCGAAAGCATGTTGCTGCTATAGAAAGGAGGCTGTAATGCAGCCATCTGGTAGAGGATGCAGCCCAAAGCCCAGACATCAGCTTTCTCTCCATACGGCTCGTTCTTCACCACCTCTGGACTAACACACACACACACACACACACACACACACACACACACACCCCGATTTTAGGATATCTTTCTCCCAATGATGTGGATGGCGATTAAAGTTAAAGAACTACTTTCCAACAGATAAGTAGTCCTAATGAAAACCCCTCACCAGGAGTAAAGGATGGTGCCGACCACTGACGTCAGCTTGCTGTTCTCCTGTTTCTGCTTGGCGAGGCCGAAGTCAGCTTCAAGAGAAAGACGGACACAGGTTCCACTTTTGTAATAACACCGGACAGGGAGAGTGATGTGGATGGAGATAATGTGGTGTGTTTAAACCTGTAAGCTACAACTCACTGATTGTGACTTTGTCCTTTTCGCCCAGCATGATGTTGTTTGGAGAGAGGTCGCGGTGGACTATTCTCTTTTCCTTGTGCAGATACCGCAGCGCCAGACACATCTGAGGGACAGGGTACACAGTATACATTATAAATTAAGTTAAAACTTCAGAGGGACTAAGATGTTTCCATTGAGCCAAAATGTGGAAATAATGTACATTCATATTTTAGGTTATTGGCAGTGAGCACACAAACGGACCAGACAGAAATTCCTCAGAACACACTGATCCTTTTGGAAACAATCTCCTGCTGCAGTAATTTCCCACATTTATATATATATATAAAAAGGATTAGAATTATGTTGTTACTTGTATGAAAATATTCCAGATTCTGTCCTCTGTGAACTGCTGCTGCTTCTCCTTCAGAGAGCTGAAATGTTCAGCCAGCGGGACTCCTTCGATCAGCTCCATCACGATGTACAGCCTGTCTCCTGAAATCAACAGCGAGATTCAGCTTTGAATTTTTTTTGTTAAATTTCTCCCCGGAGGCGAAAGGGACCGATGTAAAATAATTATCCTCACCTTCCAAAAATGTCTTGTAATATTTCACGACATTTGGATGTGTCATCTTGAGAGAAAGATCAAATCAACACATAAACAACACAAAAAAAAACCAGCTGCACTAGATCAGACAGATCATAAACGGACTGTCAGTGATTAAAACTGAAACTCTGTGCCTGTTCTTTGATGATCGTGAGCTCTGAGATGATTTTCTCCACGTTACTGTCTCTGGACTTCTTGTCTTTGCCAAATGCCGGGTTGTGGAGGTTCACCTCTTTCAGGGCCAGGAGGTTCTGGCCACTCTGCTTTCGCACCTGTCATCGAGTATATTCATTGGAACCAATGACACTTCATGTGAACCACCCGAAGCATGAGGTCACTCAGAAACAAAATGCAAACGTGCTCCCTTTTTTACCTTAAAGACGCTCCCAAAGGCCCCGGTGCCCAGATGGTCCAGTATTGAGTAACCGTTGATGACTTTAAGGGGAGGTCGGTTCTGGTCCACAGCCTCGATGCTCTCTTTCAGACTGTCGAGCTCTTCTTCCTGCATTACAAAAAACACAACACCCCATCAATTTTCTCACAGAAAATAACTCTCCGTGTCAATTTTATCTTATTTATTAATATTTATTTTAATTTCGCAGCCCGAAACCAGCTGAATGAACAGACGGATCCATTTAGAAGCTGTTCTCTTACACTGTAGAGCGAAACTTTGGTTTGCAGTCCCTCATAGGCCCCGAGGTCCCGTACATAATGTCCAACATCAATAAACAACTCAAAAAGGTCCGTGGGAAAGAGTCTGAAACGGATCAAAGATTGCATAACAGCACTGGAGAACATTCAGAGAGATTTTCCACAACAGATCCAACAGTAGCCACACTGGAACAGTTTATGCATGAGATGAGGTCGAAGTCGCATATGTGTCTTTCTAGAATAAATATTTAAATGTGTGTGTGTATATATCCTGTATAACATCACCTCTTAAACAGATGTCTGTTTCTTTCCATGCTAAAGAGAAACCGGAGGGTCCGAAATGCATAGCACTGCCAATAAACAAACACATTTGTCACTATGTCACTTCCTGGTACATATTTCAGATATAAACCATCTTCATTTACATTATAATGGCATTTAATACTCATATGAAGTCATATACCTGTAAAGACGTGACGTTTGGTCCAGAGTTTTTGGGTAGAATCAACTTTGTGATTATATAGACCCCATTCTCCTGAGAAAAGATCCATTTAATTAATGCATTTTTCAAATGTTTTATATATGTAGATTTGATATGAAGTTGTCCTGCTTGGTGAGCAAAGACTTTTCTTTACCTGCACAATGTGGTGAGCAGATGTGTCATCCAGACTGAGCTCAGTCAGCACTGTACAGCAGGCTGGAAAAGAGATTAAAGAGCAGAGAACTCGTACATGCAATCTGATCCATCTCAGACATCCCAATGAACAGCTGTGAACGTTAACAGCCCACTCCCCAAACGCCAGACAGAACTAACACTGGAAACAGCGATGCCTTTAAACTGTTCAATTCTCTGCAGCTCTAACAAAAAAAAAAAACATGTTTTTTATTTTTTTATGACAAATTAGTTTGTGTCTTTTTCTACAAACTAGAAACAAACAGAACATTCACAACTTCCTCCACAATCACAGAGACGGCATGTCGGCTCTAAGTGGTCTGGATTCTCTCAGTGGCAGGAATAAACTGTTTACATTCTCTCTTACTGATAAGACTCTACTGGGGGTGGAATTCACCGTACAGTATACAACACTAGTAAAACTTTTACTGGCCTGTATCAACATCTTACATAATCAAATCCTTACTGGATCATTTCTAACTCTCAAGAAGCCCTGCAGAAAAAACACATTATTTCGTGAAGCATGTGGTAATTTGTTTGGTCCCTGACCTGACTGCAGGGCCGTCGTGTTGTCCACCTCCTCCTGCGGGCTCAGCTCCTCCCTGATGTGCTGTCTTTGGATACGGCCGGCCGCGTTGGCGCTGGAGAGCGTCTCGATGGACGAGCGGTCAGACACATACTGCCTGTCACTGTGAGAGTTATGTTGTATATCACCGCACTCAATAAAGTACATTCTTAAACTGTTTATTATGTGCTCAAATTAAAGTAGAAAATCCTGCATGCAACACATCTTTAAATGTTATGTAGTCTGATAGAATGGTTCCTGTATTGTCCTGGACAAATATGCTAATACATAAATGGATTAAACGAAAACAGCAGCACTTTTCTGTCATTTGTTTTGGCCTTAAAATGCAGCTTTATTACTTGAATGTTGTGTGATGCTAGTGACTCATGTGTTATAATGTTGGAGGGTTTATCTGAATGTGTTTCAGATGAGAAAAAATGCCAGAAAGCTCATGAAGCTCACCTACTTATCAACATCCTGCTGATACATCACAGTTCATGTTTTGGTATGGGGCAACATAAATCTTTTCACTTCACAAACACTCTAAGATACTTCAGCGATTTAGTGTTTTACTTCCATGAAGTTGGGAGACTGAGAGGTGTGCTGACTTTTATATGGGTCAAGCTCTTCTTCTTTTTAGTGACTCTTTAAATCACTTCAGTGTGGACATAAAAGTACCTGCTGTAGCTTCAAACAGTGAATATTCAGGGAAACAAACGGACAGGTGAGTAATGTTAACAAAGGTAAAAGGTTTTGGTTGAAAGATAAGTCAGTGAACAGAGAGGCAGTTTTACCTTTAACTACATCAAGTCACACAATATTAGATTTTTTTAAAATCTCCTCAAAAGCACTTCGAGAACCTTCAAGATATTTGCTTCTGTCATCCAGTCCCACCAATTACAGTAATCCAGGTCTTAGTTATTCTAAGTGCTGCATCGAAGTCAACTACACTTGTTTCAGTTTCTTAAAGACGTCTCACCTCCCATCCAAGAGGCTTCTTCAGACCTGAAGAGACGTGAAAGGTCTTCAAGAAACTGAAACAAGTCCAGCTGCCTTTGATACAGCACAGCGTATTTTTGACCAAATGCCTTCATATCGATATTCCAACATTATTGTAAGGCCGTCTATAACACACAGATGTCACAAAGTATTAACACAATGAGATCTTTGAGTAGAACAATCAGGTAAGTTTCAAAATGATGTCACTTTACTGTGATGCAGCCTTCAAAACCAGCAAAGGACAACTCATATGATATATGAAGATATAACAACTGTCACAATATATTAGATTACAATATTAATAGAGATTTATTGCCCAGCTCTACTAATATTTTAAATACAGGGTTCGTACACATTTTTCAAGGTCAAATTCAAGCACTTTTCAAGCACTTTTAAGGGGCATTTTCAAGATTTTCCAGCACCTTTTTGCTGGGGTAAAATACGTATCTACAGGAATATATATACTCATGATTTTTTCTTATCACAATTATGTACATTGCATTATGCTGTAAACATCTAAAATTATGTTTCATAATAGCAAAAACTTCAGAAATTAATTATCCAGTCTGATCCCAATTTTGTGGAAGACAGAGTTATAATGTCAAGCACTTTCAAGCACTTAAACTAAAATCCAAGTACTTTTCAGACCTTGAAAGCACAACATTGAAATTCAAGCACTTTCAAGGATTTCAAGCACCCGTACGAACCCTGTAAATAACACAATTGAATGTATTTGATTTGACAGAAATTTCATATAAGATTTCATTCTTCTGTCTCACAAACCTGTTGAGCAGCCGGAGAAGCTGCTGCACCCCGCCCCAGCTCCTGATCTCCGTCCTGGTGTCGGGGTCCTCGCAGAGCTGGACCAGGACCCAGGCGACGCTCCACAGCAGCTTCAGGTGCTGCCCGTACAGCAGGCTGAGCAGCACCGGGAGACCCTCCAGCTCCCTCACCTGGTCTCTCACCTGCCACACCGGGGACAGGAGCCTCAGCAGCTCCGCACTCAGTCTGGAAGGAAAACATCAGGTTCAGTCCGGCCTTGCTTCCCTCCATGTGTTTACTGTGTTTGCTGATAATTCATTTGTTAAAATCTGTCTGTGTTCTTATATAAGATAAAACAATATAAGGAGAGATGAGATAAGCTAAGAAAAGATGCAATTATTTGTCTAGTTTTTATTTAAATGGATGACGGTGCCCCTTCTTAGACATAATATGTTGTCTGACAGTTATGTACTCATCAACAAGGAAGTGTTTTCCAACCTCTTTGACAGGAGGTCGTATTCCTGCAGTATCATGAGCAGGTTCTCCACTATAGGCAGCTCTCCAATCTCCTCCTTGCATTCTGGGCTGCAGAGGAGGAAAGGAAATCTTGCAACGGATGAAATCCTAAATGTGTTTAATGCACTAGATGAAGTATTTGCTTACCTCTCAGCCAAAGTGTTGAGCGCCAGCAGGGCTCCCAGCAGGACGCTGCTATCCGTGGTGGAGAGGAGCTTCACCAGGGTCTATAAATAGTTTATTTCAATAGAGACCAGAATCTTTTCCACAAAGTTCAATAAATTATGAAGATTTTTTTAATAATAAACCGAGAGCAGGGACCATCATGCTACAGGAAAAGTGTGACCTAATATTGTCAGAAATTTGAAGACTTTGTAATCATTTGCAAATATTCGCACCCTGGAAGCTGCAAGGTTTATTATCGACCATGCCAGCAACACAACTGACATTCTGGCTATTCCTAGCAACCATAACAGCTACAGCAGAGCTTTAAATGTACATTTTCATGTGGATGACACTGCAAGAGACGTTGTTAATTTGTGAAAAGGTGTATCCTCAGTAGAATCCAGTGTTTAGGATGGATTTAATAGTAATCTATCAGTTAGATTATGAGACATCTTCTTACGTTTCCACTTGTTAGTGGTCATGAATGTGGAAAAGGTTTATCCTCTTGGGAGCAGGAATGTTCTCAATAAATCCACGGCAATCTGTGCATGAACTTTTTACAGTTCTAGTTTAATTTCATTAATGTTGGTAATGGTGGGAAGTAAGGACGCCAAATCCACCAGCCTCCATTTGCAGAAGTGTAATTCTATGATTGTAAAAGACACAAACTTGCCTAAACTGTCTTGGTTCATTTATCCACTGTTTCATTAATCACCATGTTTCTGCAAATGGAGTCTGGTGGCTTCAGCGAGCGGCTGTTTCTGCTTAAAGAAAGAGGTGTATCTCTGTAGGGATCCTTTCCATGCTGTCAGACACTTTGAGTAACAATTTGAGGCTGTCAGTGGCAAAAACAAGTGGTAAATCAAACAATAGTTGGAGCTGAATAGAAAAACTATACAGGAGAAAAACAAAAATATTCTCCATTTAAAATGTAAAAAATTGTATTACGTATTGGCATTACGTTCAGCTCAGACATGATTTGAATACCACATAATCACAGATAACCTTATCACAACCTCTCACTCACCCGGTGAGCGCCGCTCTCTGTGACCCAGACCCTCTGATTCTCAACGGCAGACAGCTTCTGAAACATGTCTGCAGAGCAATCAGCAAACACAGCGCTGATGAGGACGTACTCGGGGCTCGTATCACGAGTTTCATGATATTGTCATCGGTTTACTCACAGGTCATTGTGACCAGCTTCTGCACCGCAAACGCCTGCTCACCACAAGATATGTACATGGCAGTGACAGACTCCAGATACTGAGAGAGGAACAGAGCAGCGGTGAGGATGACATGCGGAAAAATCACAGAGCAAAGCCTGTTAAGGCATGTGAGGAAATCTTAGAAAGCATTTACCCTGGCTAGTAAACTGACACCTTGGAGTTGATGGAGGATCTTCTAAAAGGAAGCAGTTAAAAGAGGCATTTACACATTGGAAGCATTCATACAGTCAAAGTTACAAATGATAGTTGTTTTTTCACATTGTACCTGATGGTGGGGATCTCTGATCAATAATCGTAGGCAGATCAGAACTCTGAGGACATTCTCAGGTGGTGCATGGTCAATCCATTCACTACACAAGGAGTACATAGTGTTAGTCATGTCAGCCTTGTGATAGATAGATAGATAGATAGATAGATAGATAGATAGATAGATAGATAGATAGATAGATAGATAGATAGATAGACTTTATTGATCCCAAGCTGGGAAATTACGGTGTAGCAGCAGCATTACACAGAGACAATAACATCACAATGAAATAAGAGGAACAACCTAGACATATTAAATAGCAATAGAAACAAAAAGAAGTAATATATACAAAATAATGTACAAAATGTAAAAAATGTACAGAATGTAAGAAATGTACAAGAAATATTTACAAATGTATAAATAAATGTATAAATAAGCAGAGTGACTGTAGTGCAAGATACAATGTGTGGGACAAGAGAAGAAATCTGAATGCATTTACAGCATATTTTACCTGCAGAGTCGGTTCTTGACCAAAGACGTGAGGATGTCAGAGAACAGTGTATGCAGCGGGTGGCTGCTGAAACATCTTTGGTCTTTATACGTGATGCTGAAAAATGAACAAATCTATAATAAAGTGCTAAATGGTCTTATTGGACTTATCTGATCTTCAAAGAAACAGTTTATCTTAAACATCAACTTCTGTGTTCTATTGAGTGTGAGACAGTCCGTTATTTATCTCAGAAGACTTGTCCACTATAATACAGGTTGAATGATGGGTGTAGAATATAGATGCTCTCCTCTCCACTACCATGCTCTGGTCACATACTGAATACGAAAATGGCTAAATATCGAACAGAAATGAATCTATAGCACAGAATATCTGTCAAGAAAAAATCTATACATACATCTGTCCTGGTCTTGTTTGTCTATTCATGAGTATGGTTGATCACTTAGGCCCCCTGGTGCCTAACATTCACATTCAGGTCAGAAACCCGGCGTCATCTACGAACCAGCTTATAAATTTGACAATGATTTAACACGGCTGTGAAAGGATTCTTCTTCCAACTAAGACTCAAACTGTACCTCTTATTTAATGACCTGAAGATGCCCCTTTCAGCTGGATTACTGCAATGCTCTTTATTTGGGATTTAGCCTGTCATCCGTGTCTCGCCTGCAGCTGGTGCAGAATGCGGCTGCTAGAAAACTGACTCTTTACCAGGAAGAGAGACAGCATCAAGTTTAGGACTGAGTTTAAGGGTTTATAATTTGTTTTTAAAGCTTTTTACAGCCCTCAGTTGAGGCTCGGGGGAAAGGGTGATTGTGCATTCACAGCGGACGCCCCAAAGCTCCGGAACAATCTACCATTTTCAATCACATGTTCCCCTCTGCAGACACTTTTAGGGCTGAAGTTAAATTTATTTGTTTTCTTAAACGAGAACAAGAGTGTTGTTAAGGTCTCATGTTTTTCTTGTTACCCCTCTTGCTCTTATTTATCCTTGTATGCAATAGTATTTTTATGTTATCAGTACTGCTTTTTGTTTTTACCTTGTCATGCTATTTATCAATGTTATTTAATTATACAGCACTTACAGCCGTGGACACTGTCGTATGTGCTTTATAAATAGACTTGATTTGACTTGATCTGATTTTTTATTTTGCCCAAATTTGTTAACAATTGAGTCCTTTGGCATCCCTGAAAAAAAGCAACATCTAAAATGTATATGTATTAAAGTGAGATATAGGTGAAAAATTTATTGTTTGTATGCGTAGAAAATCTCAGATATAATTTTCCCCCAAATAACAGAGTCCCAGTAACATATACACACTTTTATGCACTCAAAGAAAGCCAAGATGATTGTTAGTGCAGGAAATATGTGAGGTAATTAAGTAAATATTTGACTTTTAGATACACATGCAATTATTCTTTGGACATTTTAACTTCACTAGTTGATGGAAAGGCTTAAATGGAGCTTCGATACAGCTTCATAGTGAGTTTTGTGTCCCTAAGAACTGAATTTAAGTTTCAGATGACATTTTATTGTTTTTTTTATTGGATATATTTCACTATATCTGTTTTGACTTGCTGTACTTGCTTTATGTCTTTTTTTAAGTGTTATTCCGTGCACCAAAACACAAAAGCAAATTCCTCATGTGAAAACAAATGACAGAAAATTGATTGAAAACCTGAATTTTTCCAGTTCAGACACTTCACTGTTGATGTCGCTCTCACTCCTGTGTCTGCTGGTGTCTTTAGGAGGATGTGGGCCTGATCTGTTGGCCCCACCGCTGCGTGCTTTACTATGACTCAACACTGCCGCCTGCAACACAGAGAGTCTCAAACCACAACATACACTGTACACAGATATGAAGAAATATGAGCTGCTTTGTTATCAAAATGTCTAGACACATAGTCTCAGAGTGGCGTCATTTGTTGCTGTTCACCTCTTGTTTTGGGCTGCTTTTGGCAAGCAGGGACTGAAGCCTCCTGAGATCATGAGATGCCCTAGAAGAAGTCGATGAGAAAAAAAAAAAAAGTCTTATCAGGTGATTTGTTTTGGGCATATCAGGAGAACACATTTGAAGTTTGGGAACATAACCTTGAGGAGGAGATGACCCCAGCTTACTTGCTCTGGGTTCCTCTGGATCTCAGGGGCAACTTTTCTCCTTGTCTCACTTTTCTAACTGAATTGGACATTTTCAGCCTCCCCCCTTTGTTTCCATGAGTGACCTGTGGCTCAACTTTAGACATTTCAGGCACATTATGACAGTTAGCTTGCTTTCAGTAACTCAGGCATACAAACATAGTTAGCTTCTGCTAGCTAGACTAACTTATTTATGTTTGGCTGAAGGAAGCAGGTAAACTGAACTGAACTTGTTTGTCAAGTCAAACGTCTCTTACCTTCAGTCTCCAACTGGCAGTAATAGTTATTTTGGACGGCTAAATATGAATGTAGCTTCATTAAATATCCTCAGTCGAGTATATAGGTTAGTTTTTATTCTTGGAACAGCAGACGCCCCTACATTAGCAAATAAGAAAACACAATGCTCAGTTTCACAGCATGTTCAACCAATCCAAGTAAGCAGTATTAGAGAGTCGTGGTTGCTATGGAAGCAACGGACGCTATTCGCATTCCGTCGTCGAGCGTTTAAACACTAAGATGTCTTTTGACTCACAAACACAAACACACATACATATTGTAAATTAACTGTAATAATTCAACTAAACGTGAGGAAATGGACAGGAATTTAATTAATCAACTGATGCTACATGAACAAATCATGCCCAGTTCTTATTTAATTAAACCGCAGGAGCATGGGGACCGAGTGGAAACTGTAATTAATTAAGCTTTCAAAAAGAAAATTGTTCCACATAAAAAAAAAAAATGTTCTTTCCATAATGGTTAGTTATCGCGAGAACACAACGACACTGAAAGGAAACACACGTTATCGCGAGACTGGGGCGTTCCTCCCTTTGTGATTCACGTACATTCTACGTCAGGGTTTCAGCGTAGGCTCGCTGAGCGCGAGAGGCGTTGCGTCCCTCAAAGTGCGTAGCTCGAGTAAAATCGGCGAGAAGGGGGAATGTCGGCTTGTGAATGATCGGTTTTCGAGGCGGCAGGGAGCGTCAACGTTATGGGTGAGCCTGCTGCGGTCAGATACTGTCGCGACTTTTTCAGCAACACTTGTTATAAACTCCAACTGTGATCATTTGTGTTGGATTTGTTTCGCTTATTGAACTATTTGGCTTTGCCGCTGTTGAGCTTCTGCAGTTGTCTGAGCAACCAACGCCCAGTCGTCCGCCTACAGTTTGATGGTGTGCTAGCATGCTAGCTAGCTACCTAGCTAGTTGTTAGCCTGGGTGTCGCTAGCAGGCTGCATGATCTAACCGGAGTGTCATTTCCTGTCTTAAGCTCTTCAGCAAAGTAGTCTAGTAAACGTTTTTTATGTGTATTATAATCGAACATATTAAACCACGTTAACATTCCCTTAAAGATGACGGTATTTTGTTTTAAAAATGTGCCTACAAATACTACCAATTTGACTAACGAGCTAAGTAAGTGTCGTATGTTGGATTAAACAGCTCGCGTTTAATGCTAACTTGTTTGAACCTATGGGGAAAGGAAATGTAACGATTGAACTTTGGATCATATTCTGTTTAAACGAGGTACTGTTAGATATAAGCGCATAATGTGGAATATTCTCCCAGTATCTAAGCATTACATTTGTACGTGAAAATCTATTCAAAGTGCTGCTTCAAATAGGGCGAGCGACCACTTTGTGTCGTCTGTGTGCCCGTGATGGGGGTTGCATTAGTGTGCGATCAATAATTTGATTAAACTGCCATGTGTAGCATCTAGGTTAGGCAGTCGAAGCCAAACCAGGAAGATGTGTCAGGGTTAGGTATAAGGAGGTTACGGCTGCCATCTAATCTGGATTACAGTGGATCTAGTACCTCAAGGTTCATGTTTTGACTTTAAGTTCATTGGCCTCTGCCTTCAAGGCAGAAAACTGCACCTGGTTTCCCCTCAAACTGAAACAACAAACTGTGTTCCGCTGAGGAAAATCTTTTTTAAAATCTGCTTGAGCATACTATAAGTTAGTCCTCAACCTGCCACCACTTCCTTTATCAGAGCTGACAGACATAACCGGAAAGGCAACAGGCAGCTGTCATTTTAAAATGAGAGTCCTCAAATTTTCCGCTCAGCATTTTTGATTGCTTTGATAAGAGATGATTGCAGTCGATGTGCAGGGTAATGTTTTTGCAAAATCCATAGTTTAATGATTCACAAACTAAAGCTGTAAAATGCTGCAGAGACTAATACTGCACATCCTGTAGGCAAATGAGCAAATTAAGTCAGAGCGTCACACAGAAGACATGTGGGCTGTAGTTGGTAGGCAGGAGATGCTCCAGCGTAAGAGACAAAAATCCACTCCTAGCCACGGGCGAAAAGAAAAAGCTGAAACAGTCAATGGACCTTGCTTTATGGTGCTACTGACATTAAAGGAGCAAGTGGAGTGGAATATGTACAACACTGGCCAAGTGTCTGTGTTGTTACAGTGTAGATCATGAATCATTTTGCCCCAGGCTTCTCAGCTTGGGAAACTGATGCTGGACAGAGAATGGGTTGTTTGTCAGATGGCCTGACATTGATTTTCTGTTGCTTTTTTGTTTTTGTGCTCTCTCCCTTTGCTTTCTGACCCTGGAAATGCTGCCTTTTCCTGCACACTGGGACCACATCACATTGATCTGCATCAAACAGCTGTAAGTATTAAAATTATGTCTATGATTTAAATAACTGCCATTGCGTATGGACAAGCAGCATTCAGGTCTGAAGAGCATTATTTTGAAAATGTATTGTCCAACTTTAAATCTACTTGAAGGGAACATAAGGATTCCGGTGTTTTCCTTTTTTTCCGGTTTGGGCAGCGTGGGAATACAGCTTAAAACTTTTCTTTTAAGCATTGCAGCTCACGCAGGGGAGCGAGATTAAATATCTTTATCGTTTTGATGTATGTATTTCTTTTTTCTGTCTTACAGCAGCAAAAGAATCTGGAGGGATATGTCGGCTTTGCAAGCCTCCCAAACCAAGTGTACAGGAAGTCTGTCAAGAGGGGCTTTGAGTTCACCCTGATGGTTGTTGGTAAGAAGAACACACACTGCTGTGTTTGCGCATGTTTTTAATGAATCATTTCATTGTATTTGTTGCGGTTGGCGTTACAGTCTGTGGTTTGTTTTTTTGGAGAGCACGAGAGAGATTTTTTGTGTGCATGTGTGTGGAGCCATATTTTTGTGCAAGGGACATGCCCCAAGCTTTGTAGTGTTAATTTCTGAGTTGGAGAGGAGGGGACCATTGCTGGTATTCAAATTAATCTTAATGTCACTGTCCTCGACTTTTTCTGCCAGAGCAGACACATTTGGGATGCATTTATCTAGAGCTGCACTCAGCAAATCAAAAATGCAGACATTCTTTTAAAATGCCTGGATGTGGTGGTTGACACCGGGCCAAGATCCTCCTCGGCTGATCAGTCCCTGTTTGGAGGGAAAATGCTTCCTCGGGTCAAAACCATTTCCTGTGGTGGGACCAGCAGAATTCGTACCCAGCATGCCTCTAAGAATAGCACATCTCCCGTTGTGATAGCAACACTTCGTTTCTACAGGCTTTTTGCTTACAGTACTGCTGAGACGCGTCAGTCAGTGTGCGGTCTTTTCATTGCTGTTATTTACATTAGAAAATCCTCATGAAAGGCCACTTGAATTTCATTTTCTCTTGTTCACGCAGTGCCCTCTGTACAAGCTGCTGGTTGGTCACCAAGTGGTCCTCTGGGACCTGTGAATGCTTTAATGTGTTTTTGACAAATAACCTCGTTTTGGGAACAATTTCAGAAAAAGATAGAAAAGGTTTTGCATCTAGCAACAAGGAAAGTAGAGGAGGCCCTTTGGGATTGGTGATAGTTAAATGCCTGCCATTGTTTTTTTGGAATCACTCTCTTCCATGGACACACACGCAATATTAAGCTTTCCTTGGCTCTGATGAGCTGTGTGCCCACATGTCCCTGCCGCGCAACGCAATGCGTCACCAATGTGGTGTGAAAGAGAAAAAGAGGAGGATGAAAGATAAAGGCAGGGAACGAGAGAGATGGGACCGGTAATACCAGCAGCAACTGGCACGTCTGCCCATGCCTAATGAAACTCATAACCCAACAACCTGTTCACTCCACATTGCAATCAGCTCATTTCACAGGCCTGTCATCATTTCATATTGCAGTTCTCTTAACAAGTGCAGACTCATAGCGCATTTTTACATGCCAAGCGTAAAACCAACGGCAGACAAATGTTACAGAATGAGCTCCAAAAATTAGCCTTTGGCTGTAGCTTGGGTGTAAATGGTGGCTCATTAAATATTGACTTGTGGCCATCAGCCAAGGCAGGCAGTGTCAGTGGTCATTTCCACTAATGATCCTTTTCATTGGAGCTTGGAAACTGGGCACACAATGGCCAGCCAAGCTTGAGAAGCCTCCCAGACTGCACAGCCAGTCAGCTGAACATAACAAGAGCCATTGTCAGTGTTGTGTCCTTAGCCTTTGAACTGTAAACCAAAATGGATTAATGTCTTGGGCAAATGTCAGTCTCAACTTTGGATAGCACATGACCTTTAATTGTCTTTATAGATGCCAACAGTGATCTTTGTGTGGATATAATTCAGAGGGTTGGGTTCTTTGTAATAGGAATGTTGTAGTCCAAGTTATGCCAAGCCTTCCCATCTGACCAACAGTCTAAATATAACATGAATATGATTGGTCCATGTGTTCCCCCGACTGATTTTGTCTTCTGCCTTTGCTTTTTTCAGGTGAATCAGGGTTGGGCAAATCCACGTTGATCAACTCTCTGTTCCTCACAGACCTGTATTCAGCAGAGTATCCTGGTCCTTCACATAGAATCAAAAAGACTGTACAGGTACACCTAAACAAATATTTTCTTTGAGCTGAGATGTTTCACATGGTGTAAAAACACTTCCACGGTGTTGGTATGTGCTGCGAACACAAAAAAAAAAAACCAGATGCAGAAGGGAAATTGCTGCAGGCTGTTTTTGTTTAATACAGCTCTAAGTAGATCAAATTTCAGAGTTGGGAGATTGCACAGTTCAATAAACAACATTGAAATGTGTTACAGGCTGTGGCTGGTAACGTTTTCTAACCCACCAACAGCTTTGGCAGCTGTCCAAACCATCATTTTGAAGTTCTATTTAAGTATGTGGCCACAGAACCAACAAATATAGATCTGTGTTTTATACATAATTGCCTACTTAATTATCTGTTTTTTTTCCCCACTGTTTTCAACTATGTAGCTCTCAAGTGGATTAATTGCCTTTCAGCCCGCTAAGATGAATACAGCAAATTAAACTTCTTTGCTCACCAGTTCACAACATCGGATGGAGCATTAACAAAGATACCACATTATTATGAAAGCACACATGAATGGGCTGTTTATAAACATTGTGATTTTTAATATCACAATGCCAGAGAACTTGCTCAATTAAATACAGAATAATTGTCTTTGCCTGTCTCACCATACGTCATGCAAACTGATTAACACAGAGCACAGAAATAGTTGTCCAGGGTTCCTACAGGCACTCAAAAAATATAAAATCAAATAATCTGAGTCCTTTCCCCTTTCTTAAACTGTTCTATCACAAATATAAATGGCACAAACAGCCAGTAATTATAACCCTGAACTGACTCCAACTTTCCCTCATATCCTCTGTACTTTTTAGCCAGTGTGGACATGAAGTGGGTCTTAAATTGTGTTCAAAATAGTCTTAAAAACTGCAAAAAGTCCTAAAGTTAACTTGTTAAAATCACGTGGAAACCTTACCTCTAAGATTCAACTTAACAACATCGTCTGATTATTTTTATGTAGACGAGAAAGAGTCTTACTTTCAGAGTTTATTCGATCTAGCTGTGTTAACAGCTTTCTTGTTTGTAAAAAAATCGTTTTTACCTCTCTGTGAAGAGGTTTGACTGACTCTTTGATAGATGCAGTAAAACCTTATTTTGAAAAGGTCAGACTGACTGTCTGTTCTTTCCATAAAGTCCATCTTACTTAATTACACAACGCTGTCCTGAATGTTTAGTGCCTCAAGTGCTGCACTTTATCTGTCTGGCTCCTGACTGACAGCATTTCTATCTGCAGATGCATGTGTGCGTCTCTGGTTTCTCAACATAGTTAGCTAATAGCACAGTGTGGGATGGCGTGTTGCTACTTGCTGCTAGCTTTAAGTGTTTTTTTTGGTGTGAACTGTATGTGTGAACTGTATGATCTGTGATGCTGCTGCCTCACAGTCATAATGATTTTACATTTCCTAATTCAACCGTTTTAAAGCAGAGTTTGTGGCAGAAGTAAACACAATGTGCCCTTTATTCTGTCTCCTGTGTCAGGTGGAGCAGGCCAAAGTTTTAGTAAAGGAAGGCGGTGTCCAGCTGCTGCTCACAATAGTTGACACCCCAGGGTTTGGAGATGCCGTTGACAACAGCAACTGGTAAGGATCGCCACAACTTCAACCCAGCACAGATCATATTCCTTCACTTACAATCCTTAAAACCCCTCTGACATTCCTAAATCAGGGGGGAGCTTCTCAGTCTTTGATTCTTAATGGAAGCTGTCATTTGTGTCATGCAGCTGGCAGCCAATCATCGACCACATAGACAGCAAGTTCGAAGACTACCTGAACTCAGAATCCCGGGTGAACAGACGGCAGATGCCCGACAGCCGAATCCACTGCTGCCTGTACTTCATCGCCCCCTCAGGACATGGGTGAGTCTGGGACACAAATTAATAACAAAATGAAAGCCATTTTTGTGAATGCTTTTATTCAGAGCGGCCTGCGCCACCCATGCTGTTAATATGTGCTGACCCAGTTAGAATTTCGGAGCTTGAATCACCACTTCCTTGTTACATACAAAGAATAGAGGATGGTCGTAAAGAACGTATTGGATTGGAGAAAGGAAAGGGCTGGGCGCGGGAACAGTGAGAGGAAATGAGTAAAAAAGAGTGGAAGGAGGGAAATGAAGGGTCAAGAATGCCCCAAAGGTCAGAGAAGCAGAGTTGTGACTGGAAGTGAAGGGTGCTGGTTCAGGTCTCTGTGCAGTCTGGAAAATCAAAGGAAGGATCGACAGTAAAGCCCTCACTCATTTGCATTGAGGGTCCAGCTAAGTGGCCAACAGCACGAAGCTGTGGTCGGGCTGAGCAGCTCCTAAGTGTGTGTGGTGAATATGCATGTCGTCTTACTCCATCTTCTACACTCACTGCCTCCAGGCTGTTGCTGTAAATGATCATGTGAGCACAGCAAAATTGCAAAATAAGGGTTAAAACTTCAAGCTTGCAGATGGAATAAAACGAGGAGGGGGGGGCGTGAGCAATACAGCGAGAGACGCTGGCAAAATGCCCAGCAGATGATACTGATCGCCAAATGTTTCATAAAGACACGACTGTATGGAATTTAATCTGTCATGTTTATTATTCCCACCGGATCTGCTACAGCTAGCTGACAGCTCAAATGTGCTCATCTAGTCTTTCCTTTAAAAAGAGTAGGAGTCTTGTGCGATGCACAATCGAGTCAAAGAGTAGAAAGTGTGGGAGTAGTGAAATTGAGACACTTCAGAGGTTATTTCCGCCCCTGAAAACAAAAGGCTGATATTCAGTTGACAACTCATTTAAATGTATTTTTTTCTTTTTGTTTTGGGGGGAATTTATTTATTTTCTTTGGGGTTTTTTTTTTGTTTTTTTTCCAGTTCTATTTATCCACAAAATACCTTTAACTGGATTTAGCTGGATTATATTATATTACCTTTATACATTACAATTGTCTCATCTTTCAAGCAGTCAGCAAACATCTTGATAGGTGACTTTCAAGATAATCAATAAATTGTCCCCATATTCACATATCACACATATCTTCCCCTCATGTATTGTGACGTATATAAAGTTGTCTGATGAAAATAAGTATAATTTCTGCACAGAAGAACTTAAATGGCAGCTAGTCCCTCATTAGAAACTTTGTTTCATGAGTTTAGCTGCTTTGCACAAGATGTCTCCTTCTTCACTACTCGTTTTATGTACACTGGAGGCTTCAAGTTACCTCATCACAGTTGTGTATGCTGACCACTGGACCAGGATTTGACAAATTACAAATTATGCTTTTAGGCCTGCCAGTTAAAATCAGATTTTCACTGAGCACGGAGAAAATTGAATTTATTCAGCGGAAGGACAAGAAGAGAAGAAAAACAAATTTTTGACTTGATAGGGACTCAGAAAAACTCTTAATTTGTCCCCTTTTTGACCTCAGTTTGTTTTTCCACGGCTGAGCTGTTAGACTTTCAAGCCCATGTCCGATTGCAGGTCTGAGTGCTCTTCCAGGCAGTCTCAACACAGCATTTAGCCTTCAGTGAACATAAAATGGCTATCTCTGTTGTTGCTGTTTTTGGGGGTTTTTTTTTGCAGCTAACAGTCTAAACTCAGGTGGAAATAGTCTAAGAATAGATACCTGAGTGCAGACGGGTAACTCAGTAGTTACTGATAGAGTTTGTTTGACCTCCTACCCAGAATTTTGACAATTTTTTTGGGCAGCTTCAAAGAAAATTTAATAATATGCCTTTTTTTCTAGCCCCGATTTATGACTTGGATCAGGTTTAGGTTCAGGATGAATTATTTGCAAATCATCAAAACGCTAAAGTCGAGTATTATCATTATCCATATCCCATCATTTTGCTAATCCCTCAGATTTTAATGCTAGGATCACTTCCGTCTGCTGAAAATCTGCGGTTTCCCCAGCCTCCAGTCAAGACTCTTGACCTTTTTTTCAAAATGAGAAACAAGAATGCAAATGGAGCTTCTGCTGTTTGGATACTGTCGTTTGTGTCCCAGTTCATGTTTATGCAAATGTCCACTGTGTGCTCACATGCCCTTAAAGCTGTTGACCGTGACTTACTGTAAACAATGAAGAAGGCTCTGTCCTGTCCTTCTTTCTCCTCGTGCTTTTTTTTTCTCCTCCTTCCTCGACCTCTCCGTCCGTCCTCTGTGAGACATTGTGTTTGTACAAGCCAGCCCTCTGTACCCACACAAGCAGTATGTTATCCTTGAGGATGGGCAGCGTATGTTCTCATACACACACACACACACACACACACACACACAGAGCATCCCCTCATAACACCAGCTGACAGCTCTCACGCAGAATCACAATGACCTCCCAACACTGAGAGACAATCTGGACATTGAGCACGCGGCTGAACTGTGGTGGCCGCTTTTCTGAGGACGGTGACTCATGGTGGAAAAGATCACCCACACCAATCTCTGCTAAATCATTAAATGCGGCTTTCCCCAAACTGTGGTTGAAAACCAATCATCAGAGGGGTTTTCTGACATTGTCAGCATCAGTAAGTAGAGCTGAAAGTCAATTAATCACTTCAGTCATTCATCCAGCGAAAATAACATGAATATGCTGCGATTTCATATGTTCCAGCTTCTTAAATGTGCAGATTTGCTGCTCCTCTTTGTCAGCTGTCATCGTAAAGTGAATACATTTCAGTTTGGGACATTTAGGTCAAACAAAACAAGACATTTTTAGACATGACCTCAGGCTATGAGAAGTTGTAATGGGCATTTTCCCCTTTTTGACGACATCTCATTGATAATTTATCCAACATTTAGTGTGCTCCATTGACTCAGATATTGCTGCTGTACAAAGAAGCTATGAAATATTGATGTCAGCCAACATTTGGCAATAAGCAGTTAGTCAGTCTACTCATACTTCTGTTAGTCATACAGTGTTTGCTGATGTGCATGTGTCCTGCTCCATGGACCAGCTGTTGTCATTCATTGTTGGGTTTATCATAAAAGTTTATCATACTCATTGGGCGTGCAACAGCATCAGATTTGTTAATGATGTTTGTAGGATCATCAGTAGATTTAATCTGATGAGTAGAGAAGCAGTGAAGTAGTTTTATTGTAATAACTGTTGTTTTTAGCGGTTACATCCAGGTTTCACTGCAGCACTATGTGTTTTTTAAATAGATCTGCATGGCTGTTGGCAACGTGACAAACACGCATCCCACTGTTCATACTGTATCAGATTCTGCTTCAGGCAGTTCAGCTCAGACGGATATTTCCACTGTAACTTCAAAGAGTGAAATAAAGATTATATCGAAATGCGAAGCTATAACTCAGTAATTCAGCCATGTCAAATGTTATTTATTTATCCCACAAACAGCCAAGAATAGCAACGCTTTCTCACGACTTTAAGGTCATTTTCTTAGACATTACAAACATAAGTCAGGCGTCACAGATGCTTCTCTATATTTGGTTAAGCTCCATTTCTGCTTGTGTCGTCTGAAGAAGGGCCGACCGAGAAAACGTTATCAAAAGTAAATCCAAAAGCCAGTCAGCCGCAAAAATGTTGCATTTGGTCCTAAAATTACAAAAAACTAACTCCGCAAATGTTTGTTTGAATGGCTAGAAAACAATTTACAGTATATCAATATTAAGTACAAGGTACAGAGTGTTAGAACATGGTTTGAGACAGCTTGCGGAACTCCTTGTAAATCTGTATCTTTATCTGCGTGCAGACTGAAGCCCTTGGACATTGAGTTCATGAAACGGTTGCATGAGAAAGTCAATGTCATCCCGCTGATCGCCAAAGCAGACACCCTCACCCCAGAGGAATGCCAACAGTTCAAGAAACAGGTCAGTAGTTTCCCCAGCTGCACACCACTGCAGAAAAAAAAAATATCCAAGAGCGTTTTTTTTCTTTTTCACTGTGGTCATCGGTATCTTGGCAGAGACGTGCATCCTGAAGCAAACCCAAATAAAGTAGAACCTCTTTGGTGCTACAGCTGTTTGTGTGACGATGTGTGGAAGGTTTTCTGTAAATTATTTATTTGTATAAACACAAAAAGAAAGTTTTGCTCTAACCATGTAAGACATTAAAAGTGTTACGAAGACATGTAAGACGCAAAAATCTTCAAGGCAGAGTATAGAGAGTATATCTCTTGATTGAATTGATGTATTTTTCCCGACTCATCATTAGATTAAGAAGACTAATGTTTCCAATTAACTCTGCCGGAAGTTTCTGAAAGATCCTCTCTTTTGCTGCCAGATCATGCGGGAAATCCAAGAGCACAAAATCAAGATCTACGAGTTCCCCGAGACAGACGACGAAGAAGAGAACAAGCTGGTGAAGAAGATAAAGGTACAATATGCCACCTGACAGGTCATATTATATATGTAATCCAGACTCAGGCATTTATGTTAATTGTGTCAAATGTTGCTCTTTTACTAGGACAAGTTGCCGCTGGCTGTGGTAGGAAGCAACACCATCATCGAGGTGAACAGCAAGAGGGTCAGAGGGAGACAATACCCCTGGGGGGTTGCAGAAGGTATGAAGGTTTAGTGACCGCAGTGAAAAATGCTTAAATTGCGAATTTCACTTGGAAGAAATTGAATAAGTGATGCATTCAAATGAATTCACCTGAAGAAATTGAATAAGTGATGCATTCAAATGAATTCGGGCAACTGATGAAATTGGTAGGAGTCATAAAAATAAATCGGATCAAATATGAATAAACGTAAGAATGTTGTGTTATTCTCCAACAAGTAAGGACAGTTGGACAGCATTCCTGAGAGCAGGAACTGAACATTACTTACAACAACTCAAACCTGAGATGTTAGTGAATGTCTGAATAAACAAGGCTACACAGTTATTATTCCGATAATTGTCTGACTGGCTTCTTGTTTTCTCTCCTAGTTGAGAACAGCGACCACTGTGACTTCACCATCCTCAGGGACATGCTCATCAGGTACAAACATGATAAGTGACCTGTAACATTTACAGTTAATAAACAACTCAGTTAACCAGGCAGTCAATAAATAGAGACCGTTTAAGTTCAGGATCTCTGATGATAAAGGATCTTAGAGGTATCAGAGTTTTAATAAATAAAATCAATATCAGTCTTTGTTTAACTGCAATAATGATGTTGCCGAAGAAGCATTTTGAAACTTTACTCAAAGAGCTTATTAAATATATTGAATTGTTTGTTTGTCTGTCTCTAGAACTCACATGCAGGACCTGAAGGACGTGACAAACAACGTCCACTATGAAAACTACCGCAGCAGGAAGCTGGCCGCTGTCACCTACAACGGAGTGGACAACAACAGGGCTAAAGGTCAACTGTCCACCAAGTAAGTGCTGGACAAAGTTCACTAAAGACAACAGCTGTAGTCGATGCACGCAGGACAGGTTCACTTCTATGTGATCTATTATTACAGTATTTAAACCTGCAAACTGTAGAATAGAACAGGAGCTCTGAACTGCTGGTTACCTACCTCAGTCGTCTGTTAATTATGATATTTACAAGCATCTCAATTTATTTTGATATGCTGATTGTAATTGATTGATACCATTTTAACCTTCGACATGTGTTAAGGCAAGTGTGATACATTCGTTAAACAGGGTATGTGCAAAGGCTGTAGATTTATTACAAAATTGAATTTCTGAAAGACCAAAACATTTTCCTCTCGAGATATAATGACAAATGATTTTGGGACATATCGTCTGATTTCCCATAATTACATTCTACTTTGTGTTGTTTTAAAAAGGTCTTTGAAATTCTTAAATTTAACTTGATGAAACCTGCAGAAATCCTTAAAAAGCAGCATGAGAGCGAGTTGCAGACTGAGTTGTTGTCACTTTATTTACTCCTGTCCTATATTTAGGTTCCAGGTAACGGAAAAAGTCTGCGTTCACACGTCTCAACATGCGATGATTTTTGCTTTTGTCGAAACCTCTGACTGTACTACTTTGCATAAAATCAAGCCACTGATGTTTTGTTTTAATCGGTTTCCATTCAAAGCACCACGCTGCTTTCTCATTCATGTAGACACAAGCAAATGGCTAACTCACTCAGCTATAATTCTGGCTCCACGGCTGAATACAGGCCTCACACCGCTAATGCTAACACACAGCTAAACATTGGATCGACTCTGTTAATACACTTGACACCCAGCTCACAAAGCTGACTTTATTATTTCCAAGCTTTCATTTTTTCCATTTGCAGTGAAAAAGTGGCCGAGATCACAGAACACGTCTAAAAGATGTTTTTAGTGCATGACCTCATTATTGCATGCTGTGTGTGTCTGTGCGTGCGTGCGTGCGTGTGTCTGTGTGTGCGTGTTTGGTTGAATGTGTTTTTGTTTTTTAGACTTGACACAGTTGAAGGAATGTAAGTGGTCATTTTTTTTTTCACTTTTTTTTGAGACCCTTGTGAATGAGCTCTCTCCCTCCTTCCTCTTTTACTCCCAAGTTGGCTGCATTTGGGTGTTTTCTTTCCTCCATGTTGAATTACTGTAGGTTTTTCTTCCCCCCCCCCGACTTCCCCCCTGTCAGTAGATATTTCCAGGAACAGCGGGAGAAAAACTATGAATTGCCACACTCATGGATATAGTTTGAGGGCTATGACTGTGACAAACAGAACTCTTTTCCACTGTCGCATTTATTGCTGCTGCTTCCACCTCCTGCTGCTGCTTGGAGTAATAACAGAGACCTGCACATGAGAGTAATGGAGTAGTTAAGAATGACTGCGAGATGCACGACATTAACATCAAATCAAAGCTACAGCTGATGATGCATTCCACCTTTAGTTGTCGGTGTAAACCACATCCGTAAACCTTGGCCTCACACACTTTAAACACATCAGAAACAAAATGACAAATTCAGGAAATCTCTCGACTGAAATAACCAAACCAAAGTTTTACATTCGCATTGCCTTGTTCCTCTTTGCATTGGTAATGCGCTCAACCCAAGCGAAGTATTATGCACTTCTTGCAAGTGAGCACTCTGGCTCACCCAGGTTACATGGTTGGACTAACAGAGGCCTCCCTATTAGAAGTCACTGTACCATCAGAATGATCTTGAAGCTCTTATTATAATGTTGCTTTAGGATCGCATTGTTGTCTCCTTTAGCATCACCTCTTTTATTGTTTAAGTCGGTCATAACACCGTCGTCTGTCCCGACTATACAGTCGTCACAATCACAGGTAACCTCTCCATATTTAATGTCAGGTCTCTGTACACTCACACTGCCATAAAACATCCCGGTGAGCTTTACTAACATTTAACCCACCACGTGCACTAACAGTCGGTGTTCACAGGTGCCCTGCAGTAGCTTCGGGGTCCTTCCTCTGGTTCCCAGAGATGTCTCGTGGTCGGTTTGGTCTCCCCGCTCCCTGTCAGCCTTGTCGGATCCCGTCCTCCCTGAGACTTTTCCTTTCCGCCCTCCTGCACCCTGACATGATGCATTCCTTTGGGGAAATGAGGGCCGATTGTTGTCACGATTATAATTTAAGATTCGCACAGATCTTCTGCACAGCTTTCAGTCGGCCTAGGAGAGGAAACGTTGCATGTGTTACTTGCTGTTTCATATGAAAGTAAAACATGCTCCTCGTGCTCCTTTCTCTTGATCGTCTTTTTCTTCCTCACGTTGAAATAAGATTTCTGCGTGCAGAACAAATTGGGTCAAAGAGTTGAGTTTGTCAAATACACTTAATTAACTTAACTGAGTTCAGTTAATTATCGTGACAACTCTTGTAATTACTGTTCACACTTTATCAGCAGACTGATGAGTAGGCCGGTGCTGGTGATGCTCTGCAGTGCAGGTCTAAATGTGTGTCTTTGTGTGCTTGTGTGTGTGTGTGCGTGTGTTTGTGCAGGAGTCCCCTGGCCCAGATGGAGGAGGAACGACGGGAGCATGTGACTAAGATGAAGAAGATGGAGATGGAGATGGAGCAGGTGTTTGAGATGAAAGTCAAGGAAAAAGTGCAGAAGCTCAAAGACTCTGAAGCTGAGGTAAAAACACGCGCGCGCACAAACACACGTACGTGTGTGGTTTGATGGATTCTGCCGTTCATGTCCTCGTGAAGTTACTCATCTCTGTCTGGGCGCCTTCCTTCCTCTTATGCTGACGTGTTTTTAGTGGTTAGATGTGCGAGGGAGCTTATGAGAGAGTGTTGCTGTTTTGTGTCAATTGATGTTCGTTTTTTTCTTGTTCCCTCTTTTGTACCCGGCAGTTAATTTGTTTGTCTGCCTGCAGTTAACGTGTGTGTAACGTGCAGACTGATGGCATTATGTCTGCGTCGAACAATATCTGGTGATGATGGAAACAGTCGACATGTTTTTTCTTTTTTATTATTATTATTTCCGGGTGTGTAAATCATTGCAACAAAATCAAAATGCACCACAACTCAACGCGACAGGTTGTTATAGTTTTTTGTAACGCTGATAAAATGGAATATGAAGTCAGAGCCGGAACCAAAGCTTAGAACCATGAAATGAAACATTAAGTTTCCCCTCTCATGAATTTAATATTGACTTCAAGCCTTTTTTTCTGTCCAAGCATTCTCCCTTGTTTAGTGTTTGTTAAATCAGCTGAACATTTCGCTCTTTGTTTCGTGGTTTTTCTTTTTACCAACACCAAAAAAAAAAAAATATTGCAGCACAACGAGGCTCTTTGATTCAGTTGGAGTACTATCTGTTCGAAGGCTTGTCTCTTTTCACTCTGGTTAGTGGGTATTGTAAACTGCAGAAACATAGAAGAGAAAGCACTGACCGTCTCTTCTTTCCTGTGTCTCTCTGCAGCTTCAGCGGCGTCACGAGCAGATGAAGAAGAACCTGGAGGCTCAGCACAAGGAGCTGGAGGAGAAGAGACGCGTGTTTGAGGAGGAGAGGGCAAACTGGGAGGCCCAGCAGCGCCTGGAGCAGCAGAAATTGGAGGCTTCCAGGTACAATGATCACACTCACTCAGTTTTTTTTTGACAAACCCAAGTATTTAGGCTCCTATACAACACACTGGGGGACTGACTTTAAGTATTGTTGGAGGGTAAATGGTGGACAGTAATGGATTAGTGTCACCTTGTGGACATCTGATCTTCCCGCAGAAAGTGGTCTGTCTGTGTTTGCAGTGCTGGTTTTGGAGACATTTATTTTATTGCTACGAGCTTTTTGCTTTATTGTTTTGACTGGTTTGACAGAGCTTATGTATTTCTTTTTTTTTTTTAAAGAATATTTCATAATTGCTGTATTTTTCATATTGCTGGAGAGAAAGATATCGCAATGTGAGTTTTTTCCAGCATCGTGCAGGGCTACTAGTAGCAACTGTTTCCAACTGAGCCCACCACGTGAAACCAGTGAGAGCACAGACAAATTGAGAATTCTCTCATGTGAAGAAGATCGATGTTTGGTCAGCGTGATCGAAACCGATGGGTGTATTCAGCCAGCAAAAATGGGTCACAAGTGCACTTTAATTACCTTGTTGAAAGGGTCACAGTGCAAAAATGTTCAGGAACCGTCGCTGCGGACAACATATACAGTGTTATTCGGGATAAATGCATCAGTACTGTGTAGGCTTTTTTTATATCTTATTTCTTACAGATATAACTTATAAAGTGATGTTTGAATTTGCTGCTCAAAGATGTGAAACTAAAGTGTGTGTTTCTCCTCTTCTGCAGGACCCTGGAGAAAAACAAAAAGAAAGGCAAGATCTTTTAAGACGCAGTCGGCAGGACCACCCCGGCTCGAGTTAATATTGTTTGCCAACGTTGCCGGTCAGGACGCCAGTGTGTGGCGCTGACATCACCCACCTCCCTCTCCCTTCTTCTCCCCTCCCTCCCTTCTTCTCCCTTCCCTTCCCTCCCTTCTCCCCTCCCCCCTTCTTCTCTACCCCTCTTGTCCCCTGTCCCCGCTCTGTCTGCCAGCACCGCTGCGCTCCTGCTCCCAGCCACTAGAGGGGGGTACTGGGGGTATTATGGGTATGTGAGGAGGTGAAGGGGGTCCTCATGTACGTACAGAGCCGCCACCACAGAGCCCCCTCGCTGCCTCGGGACTCATCATCAAAGAATGTGTTTTCCCTTAACGACAGAAATAAACCCTTTTTAGAAAGGCCAAACCCATATTATTATTCTAATTATTATTATTGATGTTATTATTATTGTTGTTGTTATAACTGAATACTGTCCCTGCCCCCCCCCCCCCCCCCCACCCCCCCCCCCCCCCACCCTCCCCACTTGCTGCTCTCTTTTCTTTTTTCATCCCAAGGTTGCTTTTAAAGGACTGATGTGTACAGTTTTACAGAGAGCACTGCAGACACAAAATAAATAAATACCCCTGGGTCATGTTTGACTGTTTTACAATCAAGTTCTGGTGGATTTAATGTGTTTACAGATAAAATGAGCGTACCAGTATATGAACATTAACCCGATCTTCCATCGTGTATTAAAGTCAGAAGAGGACGAGGCATTGACTAATCCTTTTTTGTTTTGAGCGGTAAACCTTTAACCCGCCTCCTTTCAGTGCGCCAGTCAGCAGAGAAACCTGAGATCATGAAAAACAATAAAATGCACCTTGGGCCTTTTTATAGATAAAAAAACAAAAAAAAACAATGGCTAAAGCTTCTCTTTTTTCTGAAATGTAACGCTTTCTTTTTCCTCTGTGTTTTAGCTATTTCCATTAGCCTTGGACCACCATTTATAATGTCATCATTAAGTGTTATATTTCACTTTAGTTTATTTTTATATATACCGAGCCAGCTGAAGTAATGACTTCTTTTGTATGTTTAGAAAATCCTCAGAGACTCAAGAGCAGCGTCCACTGTTGATAAGAAACACGCTTTCATATGTTACAGTGATCCTGGACGCTTTAAAAAGAAAAAAAAAAAAATACAATATTTCAATCACTCTGCGGAAACGATCAGTGGGAAATGAAGAGTCAACACCGCAATTTGCTTTGGCTATGTACTCCATCTCTGTATTTTTAATTTTATTTTTCATTTGTATTGTACAAAGTCACTTAATAAACCTGTGATGATACTGAGGAGTGAAATGGTTTATTATGAAAACGTATGGATGCTTTTTTCTTTTCTTTACAGGACTGTTTTTATATCATTAAACTGTGCAGACGCAGTTTTTCACCATGTTGTTTGAACACCAGATGGCGCTGTTTGCCTTAAAATGCTCAGCTTTTGGAAAAGTGGCAAACGACTCAATTTAAATTCTTAATTCTTCAATATTTCTTTAATTAATTAAATAAATAACACGCAAAATAGAAGTTTTTTTCAATCAGTCAGGAATGAAAGAAAAATAAAGTGAGCAGATTCTTAATCTTCTGTGCAGCTCACATGGCTCCTGCAAGGATAAAAACAGCTGTTAGGCAGATATTCACCTAAATTGTCCCTCACAATATTTAATGTCACTAATAAAAGTATACCTTGATCCTCGAAGCTCCTTTTACCCATCAGTCCAACAAATGTTTGAAATCTGTTCCCTGGGAATGAAAAGATCCGTTAAAATGCAGCAATCCCTTGATAGCTTTTAAAATATGAAGCAAAACAACAAACTTACGTTTACGTGATCTCTGCGATTTTGCTGTTGGAGAAAAGAAACAATATGAGACCTGAACGCAGCAGTCTTAAAAAAATAAATACAGGATTTCTTGGTGTGAAATGCCATCAAATAGAGTACCTGAGTCCTTCCCAATGACTCTCAGATAATGTTGAGATCCTGGATTTCTGCTCATTCTCACGAATATATCTTGAATTTCACCCGAGTTTGGCCATTTGTTCTTTTGGGAGACAAAGAATGCAAAGAAAAATCAAATAATGCTCTTTATCTCTCTTTACATCTGCAGCTAAGTCAAACAAATGATCTTTCCAAGAACTTCTAAACCGAAAAGAAAATTATTATAAGTTATTTTAGATTTTTCCATCCAAAAATCTCCTGGGACGAACTGTTACAGACATGTTTCCGATTCATTACAAAAATGGCAAATCTTAATAGTTTCACAAATATGATTAAGTTTGATGAGTCTTACCTCTTCGATGCCTTCTCTCCAGTTGTCAACTTCCATTTCTTGGCAGAAAACACTTGTGAGAAGCAGCAGAACTATTATAACAAGTTTAACCAGCTCCATCATTGCCAAACTGTGCGTAATTTCAGCCAAACGTCTCCGCATAAAAATATAAATCCGAATCCTTTCAGCCTGGATTATTACTAATGATAAACACTAATGTGTGCAGGTAGTCCACCCCTCACTGCTGAATTATTCAAATGCTGATAGAGAACAGATATCAGCTCGTTTTCACTGGAGGTGCGCCATTGCGCCACGGGGGTCCATTAACGCTCCTTTTACGCACAAGGGCTTTTAGGCACAGCTGGAGTGGATGATGTAGGTCTTCTCTGGCAATTATTCTGTGAGTCACAGGGCTTCCTTTTGACATATGTTGTAATTAGCATGGCTAAATTATAACGCTCAGAAAATGTGAAGATAATGCTGAAATTAGAGTTTGTGAAATACAGTTAATACTGGTAGCCTGAGGATCACTTGGATGACCAGTTCAGTGGTAACATTTGAACTCAAAAACAAATCTGACGTCCTGGCTGTAAAAATATTGTCAGATATAACTGGAAGTGGGAAAAAGACCTCAAAAACAGCCAAAACAAGGAGTTGGATCAATCTATATACCTAACAGACACTTTTAAAGTGTTGTATAATCGCATACTTTAAATTATTGGATTATTATTACTTGTATAAACGTCATTTTAATGTAGAGGAAATGTACTTTACAACAAATCAATCACATTTTGAGAGCTAATCACTTTCATTTATATTATGATGACTATTTGTATTTCCCATGCTTGTTGCTTGTTTAATTTGAGATAAATATTTATGTTACGTGTTTTTGTAAGTAAAATCAAAATTATTGAAGTAACAAAGAAACGACTCTTCCTGCTGAATAAACATGGTTAAAAGTACATTATTAAAAATAATGATAATAATAATAATTAAATTTGTCAGTCATAAACGTTAATATTCACTATTAACGTTCACTATTCAATTTATGTATATATAAAAAAAGACGTCCAGACCAAGAAGTGACAGCTAGACCATTAGGCATGAATTCCTGAAATCTCGCGAGAAGTGGTTGTTTTGTTCAGTTGACTGTACGTTAGCATCTTGAGTTGCTAGCTAAAATCCTCTCTAATTATTGCCTACTTATCGGCTGTTTGCCAATATATACCGTGATATAATCGTTATTCAACGCGTCTTATCACAGTTTAGTCAATCATGGCAGTAAAGGTCGGTGTCGTTAATCCCAGATTTGAATAATCCGGATAAACTGGGTAACTATTTGAAATCCCGTTTTCGAGCCATCAACGGCTCACTGTTGTCAATTTGCGCTTTTTAAGGCTTCCTGTCCCCCCTGGGCCACCGTAGACAGCTGCGTGGCCCGCCTCCAACTCAAAAGTCTTTAGACGCAGATTAAGGATCCATAAAAACGCCCACTGACAGAGTTTAACTCAGTCTGACCTCTATAATTCAGATAAACTCTCCGAAAGACATGCTCTGTCGTGGCTGTCTGCGGTGAGTTCAGGGGCACTCGCCAGTCCGAGGCAACATGGCTCCGTTGCGTTCAAAGTTCTCGATGTTTTGGATGCTTGTTGTTTTGACAGCTCATGTGACTGAAGGTATAGGGAAACCGAAACTAATCGGAGATGAAGAGGCCTGTGGGTCCAGCAACAACAACGACAACACCCTCAGTTTGAGATCCACTAAAAGCTTCGGGGTCGGCGGGCCGGAGCCGGGAGACATCGCCGACGCGTTTATGGTCCGGACTCTGGATGGAGAGTTCCGCTACAAGCCGGGTGTCCTGCGGGGACCTCTCATCATCCACGCCTTCACCAACAAGTCCGGGTTCCTGGAGTGCCTGTGGAGCTCCGAGTCGTCCCTGAGCAGCCTGGTGCAGGACCTGCCCGACAGCGCCCAGGTGCTCTTCCTGTCCCTGGACGACTCCGCGGTCAGTGATGCTCTGTGGATGCGGGACCAGCTGCACCGGGCGGCCGTGCAAAGGTGACCGGGGGAGGAAGCACTGCTTCAAGGCAACGTGTTGTGTTGACGTGCAGCCCAGTCCAGTGGCAGCAGTAGCAATGCAATACTGTTAAAATACCCCCAATACAAGTAAAAATCCAGCATTCAGATATGTAAAATTGCAGTATAAGCACAGTATTACCAGCACAAGTATTAGAAATAATCAATATTTCAGTATTCTTTAATAAATTATTGGTAATAATGATGCACCAGTGTGTAAGCAGCATTTCACTGATGTAGCTTCTGAGCTGGTTCATTTTAATCACTTTACATACAGAAAACTTTTCTCTCATCTTTGCTTTTCATGTAAAATACTTGGTAATTGTACCTATTTGGGACTAAAGCAGTTATTTAAATGAGACAATCTGTGAAGCTTCAATGGGAAATTATTGCTAACAACTGTATAACATCCTGATCCCACTAAAACATTATTAAAATGCCCCCAATACAAGTAAAAATCCTGCATTCAGATATTTAAAATTGCAGTATAAGCACAGTATTACCAGCACAAGTATTACAAATAATCAATATTTCAGTATTCTTTAATAGATTGTTGGTAATAATGATGCACCAGCGTGTAAGCAGCATTTCACTGATGTAGCTTCTGGAGCTGGTGAATTTTAACCACTTTATATACAGAAAACCTTGCTTTTTATGTAAAATACTTGGTAATTGTACTGTATTTTGGACTAAAGCAGTTATTTAAATGACACAATCTGTGAAGCTTCAAGGGGAAATTATTGCTAATAACTGTATGACATCTTGGAGGTCCCACTAAGACATTATTTTAGTTGTGAGGTGGTCTATTAAATACAAACAGTAGAGGTAAACGTGCAGCATTTCCCTTTGTGATGGAGCGGAGGTGAACTGTGAAGCAGCGTATAATGTAAACCCATCAAAACTGTACTTAAGTGAAGTACTTATAAATGTACTTTGCAAAACGCCTTCAGACTGCTCACAATGTTGTTGTGGTGGAAAAATACAAACTCAGTATTTTTTTATATAACGATAGGTAATAATACAAATATTTATTTTTTCCATAAGTGGATAAACAAGCTGTTCTCAGAGGAAAATAAGGTCCCCAGACCACTGTTTTATGCTATGAAGGTGGCAGGGTCCGCCACACGTAAACAAAGTAAAACAGTATGACACTGTGTCCTTTAAGGTCAGTGTGTTTATTCAGTCACTGAACAAAGAGAGTTTGTAAATTTAGCTTGTTTAGGCATAAAGAAAAATCAGTCAGTAAAGATCTTTCTCTTCTGATAAAAATGTCTTCCCCAAAACTACAAAGTGCACCTTAAAAAACTGAAGTTTCCAATAAAATCTCTGCTGCGAAGATGGATGAATGAGTTCAGTCTTGTTCTGTTTTATTGTCTCACAGGGGAAATTTGGCCCTACAGGGTGGAATAAACTGACAAATCAAGACTGACACATTCACAAGTTAAACAGAATAACAAATAAATGGATGTTACACGCACAAAAATATTAAATAAATCGCGTTTAAACCAGTTGATACATAAAAGACGACAAAACAGAGAATCGTCTTGTTAAAGGCAAATAGATTACCGGAGCACTCGATTATGACTTTTTTAAAACATCTAGGCCAAATATGCAGCAGGCGGTTTGGCCGCTATGAGTTGTTGCAAAATAATCTAATATGTCAAAAAAAACAAAAAACGAGACAAACCACAGTGAAAAAGGAAGTGCTGTTAGGTAAGTGGCTGACGAATACTCACATGTGACCCGATATGAAAAACCTTTGCGGCAGAGTTTGTACTGGTGCAGTAGTTTCTGCTTCACATCCTGTATCTTATCAGTGTCATAGCCTATATAACGTACAAACATAACCGCTCTTAACTCAACTCTTTGGTGTATATTTTGCAAAAACACGAAAACGTTAGTTGTCCTTAAACTGTTACCTCATTATCTATACATTTTTCGAGACTAATAATAGTTCTGTGCTCTCATGTCTTTCCATGTTTCAGCGGTAGGAAGGAGGTTCTGTCCAGGCTGCACTTCTCTCCGGTGCCCGTCTTCGCTCTGGGTAACTGGATACCCATGGTGCTGTACTACTGGGGCTGCGTGTCACGTAACTGCGTCCTTGCCCAGGTTGCTTTCACCTCCGAGGGTGAGAGCGTATTGTCTTTGCAAAACGTATTGTTGTCTGACTCTGTCACTGAAATACTGCACGATGCTAGGTCCAGTATATCCACGCTGCATCTCTCTTATCATCTTAACATCTGAAGTACTCTAAGCTGCAGAGTATATTTGCATTTTTCTCCACACACAGTAAAAGACTCAACTTAAAGGTCCCTTTTTGCTGCTATAACACAGCGTTCTACACTGCAGCCTAAACCCTGCAGGTCTGCCTTTATTCTCAAGCTAACATGCAGCATTATCAACGTTTGGCTCGATAGGTCAAAGGTGTGTGTTCTTGCTCAGCTTACCTCTAAACCATCATTAATATTTAACTTGATGCCCAGAATGTCAGGGTGTCATGGTGCAATCAGTTTAATTCAGTGAACCACACGTCTGTTTTGAATGTCGTCTTCCAAAAGTGTATTGCACAATGGATTTTGAAAGCGGGTTGATGCTGCAGGTTCCTCACTTTAAGTTCCTCTTGTGTGCACTCTGGTTTTTTTTTCCCCCCCTCACAGGGTGGCACATGCCTATTATTATCAAGAGGCTAGACGCCAGGTATGATTGGCTCAGCACGCGCTGGGGTCAGACGTCCTATCAGCTGATTGATTCAGGTGACGGCTGCGATCCTGATCCCTCCCCCTCGTTGGCGGGTGCTGTGGCCTGGGTGTCCGAGGGGAACTGCTCTTACTTCACTAAGGTCTGTTAATGTGCACCGTTCTTTACTCAAATTGCTTCCTCCACCCGGGAGTTCGTTTTAAAGCTCATTCTTCACGCTCAACAACAAGAATCGTAACACAAACTTTAAAACTAATGAAGTTTTTATTAAAAGAATAAATCGTAACTTAGCAATAGTTTTTGCTTATTATTTGAGTGTTTTTTTCTATGAGTTGGCTCCTATTGTGGTAGAAAAGGTGTGTTTGATCTTTTCCTGTTGCCGTCTCAATAAAAAAAATCAGAATCAGCTGCTCAGTAATTTCATACCTGCCACGGAGCGTGATTGGATGATAACAACTTAATTGCACCATCCAGTGCAGCTGTGTGGAAGCGTATCCATTAGTTACCTCTCTCCGCTCTTAAATTCAGGTTTTTCCTTTCGCTTTCCATCCGTCTGTGTGTTGATGACAATCTATAAACCAAGAATGATTATTTTATTCGTAACAAAGAACAAATCGTCACATTTAAGAAGCTGGAAACCAAAGAATCTGTCATTTTCACATTAGTTTAATACAAACATTAATGGACTCAAGGCGCTCCATGTTAATCAACAATCATGATCTGAGTTTGTGAATATTTTCTCACATTATACAGATTAAACTATTAGTCATTAAAATAAAATTCAACAAAGAGAATGATAATTAGTTACAGCCCGGCTGCTTTTCTCCTGTGTTGCTGTTAATGTTTTGCAACTCACAGGCAGCTTCGACTTTCATCTCATTTTTAATGATTTTATCAACATCGGCTCTTCTGCGCTTCCTTCCAGGTGGAAAACATGGCCAAATCCAACGCCTCCGGTGTCCTTGTCTACGCTCTCCCCGGTAACCCGATCCAGGACATGAACTGCGTCGACGACGAGTGCAACGCGACGCTGAGCATCCCCGCCGCCATGGTGCACCTGGAGCCTTCGGTCGCTCAGGCGCTGGAGTAAGACCTCGCTGTGGTGCTTGTACACAGATTAACTGAACACTTTCAAGGTCGAAGTAATGATCCTCTAAAGCCCTTTTGTTTCCTCTCGGATTTCGCTGCTGACTCGATCTGGTGCAGCTAAATAGATTTCATCAACTTACAGAACAAAGCATCTGAATCATGTCTGTCTGTCTTTTCCTGTTGCCCCTCTCATAATGATATAATACTTCTGAATTTGTTCTGTAGGTCTGGACAGCCTCTGTATGTGTCCTTCCAGAACACCCCGTCCCCGTACTTCTTCTTCAGTATTGACCAACAGGGGCTGCTGGCTGAGATGGGCTGGTTTCTTTACCCCTCGTTCAGCTTCGTCGCCTGGCAGGCACAGTGGTGAGAACACACAGAGAGTAAAAACAACACAACAAGGTTCTTTGCAGAGATGTTATTTAATAAAGCCCTCTATCACAGATTTACACGCCCTCTGTCGTTAGATGCCTTTTTTTTTTTTGCATTTATCTCTGACTTTGTCCCCAGGTTTGATTTCTACACTGATCTGCAGAACAAACTCCAAAATCCTGCAAAGGTTGTTACTGTTTTTGACAGAGTCCAGATGCACGGGGAGAAGGGAGCGGTGGCCACAGTCGACATGCCGCCAGGTAACTTCACTAACAAGACGTGCGAGACAGGAACGTTTGAAATGTTTTGTGCTTGAGTAGACATTTCATACCAGAAGTGACAAACATTATTATTGTTTGATCAGACTGGATTTAAACTGTCATGTGTCACTCAAACTCTCCGGCACAGACAAGTAATATAATTCTTTAGGTTTGCAGCTTGAACACAAACTAAATGTGTAAAGAAACTTTCAGATTAACTTTAACTTTAACTTTGAATTAATGTAGTTTATAAAGACTCTTTCTGCATAGCTGTGGTGTGAGAGGACTGACAAACAGATGCCGTTCTCACCTCGATGATATAACCCATTTTCTAGGTCACTCTACGGGTCTCTTCTATCCGGAGCATCCATTAGAGAGTGCTCAAAACTACTGACCCCACCACATTAGCATGGAAAGCTAAGGAGCTTGATGCATTAGAGCGTCCGTGTGAGGACGCCATCCGCTGTATGATAAAACGTTTTGATAATGCTCACACTTGTATGTTATGTCTCTCTGCAGGCTTGTCGGACTTTAACGTGCTGGAGCTGGACGCGGCCCTGTCGTGTCCCAGTAAGAGAGACGGGTCCTGCGCTCACTGGGATCACACGGTGCAGCTGTTTGTCTGCTGTGACCCTGGCGGCCCGTACTGCAACACGGAGCTGGGCCGGTGGATCACCGCCTTCCGCAGGTGAGATGACGTCACGGATTCAAAAGTTTATAGCCAACGCACCCTAACACTTATCTCTCACCAAAACATCACAGTGATATTCTCTTGACACTCACATGTTGGTGTTTCGTTAGAGATAACTTTAGTCCGATAAGGAAAATGTCCTGACCTCTGGGGTACGTGGCTGGAGACAGAAGCAGTCGATCTCAGACAGATTAAGACCACCAAATCACAGGTTAACACTGACTACTGGTAATCCATGTGACATAAACGCTTGTAGCATTTCAACCATTTTTAAAATGTGAGTTTTAACAGTTATAAATCATTGTGTGGTGTCATTCAGTCCCTATGAATGTTATTTATGAGTCTAAAGTCTGTTTAAAAAAGTTCTTAAAATTTTAACATAATGGCAGACCACGAATTTACAAAACTGTTATATAAACTTATATCAGATTGAGAGCATATCAGCTTTTAACTTTGGCTTCATCATGAGCGAGAACCCCATTATTGTTATTTAATCTGATATTCGCTGGTGTGTGTTATCTGGGCAGAGGTACCGGTCGCTGGCTGACGGACGTGTCTCCTCTGCTCCCCCTGCTGGACGCCAACAAATGCACCTTCACCATGAAGACGCCGCCTTGGGCGATGCCGTGGTTCACCTCCCTCAACCTGAGATTCAGCATCGGCAATCAGACGGGTGAGAACGAGGAAGTTTCACTCGATTTGGGGCTGGAACACCGTGTGGGCGCACTGAGCAGTTGATGTGATGGGGCGATGTGGATATGTAGTCTTTGCAAACGGCGAGGCGCTCCTGGCTGGAGGGGAGAGTTGAAGATGCGACTCAAAGAAACTGCTTTGGGTGAAATAGAGAGCCAGTGATATGAAGACGGCACAGGTGGTTAGGTATTTTAGTACGACACACTGATTGTCTGTCAGCAGACGGCTGTGAACCACAGTTCAGCAGTTAAGACACTTTCAAACCACTCATTGCCGCCACTGATGTCAAAATTAATATTTCCCCTTAGAGTAATAACTTCAAATCTGATCACCTTTGAACATAAACGTCCATAAATCGGCTTCGAAATCAAAGAAAAAGAACGTGCTTCAGAACTTGCCCTGTAATCTACATGATTTAAAGTAATCTTCCATATTAAAGTAATCCATTGATCGCTGTCTGCACATTCATGGGTACATTGCAAGCAGGAACTACTAAAAGCTAATTCGGCTTAGTTTAATGGTGACAATTTCCAAAATGTGAAGAAAAAAAAAACAAGGCTCAAGCTGCAGCTCACGGCTGAATAAATGACTCCATGACAGAAAATGTAATCCACATAAGCAGCCCCTCAGCAGTCATCATTGCACTGGTGTAGCGGTTCAGAGAGGCTTTCGTGCTCAGATCTGAACTCTCCCGCTGTGAGGACGGAGAGCTGCAACCGAAATTGTATCATCTCGGAACATTTTCTGCCCGTGTTCTCTCACTGGAGGATGTTTTCAAAGGGAGAGAGAAGGAACGGCTCTGTAGGAAGGAACAGCCTGTCTGTAAATAGTCACTGGAACAATGACACTCAGCTTTGAGTTCCAGGAAATAATTCGACTCAGCTTCTTTACAGAAAAGCGAGGATGAGAAGGGAAAAATATACAGGAGTCTGTCGGGCAAGATTCAAGACCGGATTTGTTTTTGCTGCAGTCCTGTGCTTTAGAATTTGACATGAAATTTGACCATGTGCACATTTTTGACAAATAATATTACAGTACTTGTATTATTACAGTATTACTCATTTCTAAACTTTCATATTTACTTACAAACGTACTCAGACCGATCATGCAATGATTTGGCTACAATATAAATAATTGTTAAATGTCACAAAACAAACCACTAGATGGGATTAAAAAAAACGAATTTCCCTGAGATAGAGGAAATTGAAACTATGCATTTCAGGATGAGTCACATTAGCTGCGACATGTTGTTTTTGAAGGGTCATTAGACACAAAACATGGATGATGACAGTGAATAAAACAAGAAGCTAACATGAAATTAAATTGATTAAACCTGCCAGACTGAATACAGTTATGACAATATTACCAAGACATTAAACCTGCAAACCGCAAACATGACTTGAACAGTAATAGAGATGAAGATGAAAGTAATATTACTTTATTATAAAAGTGAAGATTATCAAAATCCAAGAGAAGAAACATTTTGGATAAACACACAAAGAGATATTCAGGTCATAAAAAGACATGATGGATGTGTGTGTGTGTGAGTTTGATGGAAAATTAAATGTATAAGGTAATTTCCATGTTTCTTTAGACATTATAGGCACACAAAAAGAGTTCTGAGTCGATTTAAAACGGTTTTGGATTGAAAGAGTAATGACAGCGAAAATTAACACATTTTAACATAAAATACAACCAAACATCCGACAAATTTCACTTTATGAGCTCAACAACCTATCATGAAGTATATAAATAGAAATGTAACATTATAACTGACGTGTTACATGTTTTGTTTTAAAATGACCATGTGGTACTACTAATGATTATTTTCATGATTGATAAAAATGATGATTAATTCCAAGATAAATCGATTAAATAGTTTGGTCCAAAAAATGTCAGAAATAGTAAAAATATGTGTATCTCAATATCTGAAGTTGAGATATTTAGTTTGCTGAAGAACATTTGAAAACTCCAGATTATTAAATTAAATATCATCAAAGACGAATACAAAAACAAGTATTTTTTTCATAATAAAACAGCTTCAAGAGATTACGTAGTTTTCTTGATAGACCGATACATCGGCCGGCCAATATATCGGCCGATTTTGTGTGTTTATACGCGTATCGGCATCGGCCGATGCAGGCTGCTGCGTTTGCCGATCTGGCATTATTTACAGCTCCGTGTTGCTGGAGACGCTGCAAGAAATGGCAGAGCAGAAAACCAATCCAGTGTGGCAGCATTTCACAGAGCACTGTTCTACCTCACCTGTTTGTTAATATTGTTTACTTGTTCTTCTTCTACCTCACCTTTTTTAATTTCAATAAATGTTCCTTTTTTTTAAAATTGAGACTGGTAACATTTGTTATCATCATTGTGTAATTTTTACGATGTAAATTGAGGGAGCAAAAGTAGTATCGGCTCCAAATATCGGCTCAAGAAAATCGGCAGTCTGTATCGGTCGTCGGCTAAGGCTGATGAAAAAAGAATCGGTTTCGGCATCGGCCCTAAAAAATCCAATCGGTCGATCCCTAATTTTTACTGTGTGTTTGTCAAGATTTTTTGTTGCAGACGCACATGTTTCATTTGTCACGTAACAGCTTTGCGTATATTTTACCATTTCCATAAAATCCACAGTGAACGTGACGTGGTGATGGTGACGCGGCGCTCCGTTCCTTCAGAGTGATGTCAATCTGCTACAGCGGAGGAAACCTTCGACAAAAACTACAACAAGAGATACGAGCCGATTCAAATTCTCCGTTCCCGGCCATCGACCAAGAAGGTTGACGGATCCGCTCGTTTGACCCTTTAAAGAAGCTTCCTGTCCTGTCTGAGGTCAGCGTTATTATCGTTCGTACTTCTAATTTCAGGTGGAGTGGAGATGGTAACGCCGTCATCACAGCCCAACGGGCTAACGACGACAACCCACTTGTGGAGAGTTCTGCGTGCTGTCCCACCACTTCCTGCTCAACGATGTCTTCAACAACACGCTAATATTCGACTCTGCAGGTGAGAAATATCTCGGCAGTCATCACATCAAATATCTATGTTACTCGCTCTTCATCAAGAGTCACTGTTGTTGTTGGATTTTGGATCTTTGAAAAATAAACCTGCAGGATGGAAACAAATGATTTTATGTGTTTTTACCTGTTCAATGTTCAAGTTGATCCTCAAGTTTAATCATAAAATGTGTCAGTTAAATGTGTTTCACATCATGAGCCAACTCATGCACATGTCGCCTGTTGTCCTTAAGTTTGATTGTTGACATCAGGGCATGTGAGCGGAGCGGAGAGCGAGCGGGGAGCGGAGCGTGCGAAATATAGTATGAGCGCAGAGCGGGTTTTAATCCAAAGGCCAGAGCGATGGCTCCGTTTCGCTCCAGTTCCGCTCCGATACCGCTCTCCACGAGTCTAGGGCATGCACAAGTCCACGCAGACTCACGTGTGCCTTCAAGGAGGTCATTTGTTGAGAGATGGAGTTTGTAAAATATTTCGAAAAGCAAGCAGACAGGTCATATAGGTGCAACGTCAGGAATTGCTCCCTCTTTTAAATTTGAGCGAGCGTGGAGCAAATGAAATTTTAGGTGAGCGGAGAGCGGTCTTTGAGCGGAGCTGTCTGGTATGACTTGGAGCGATGGAGCGAAGGAGCGAACACCCACGTATGCGGGGAGCGGAAATTTTCGCCGCTCAGCTCCGCTCACATGCTCTGGTTGACATCTTCAAAGTCCGACTGTGTAAAAGATATTCTGTTTGCGGGGATACCAAACAAGGAATCCTCACATTTGAAATGCTGAAACCAGCAAATGCAAATTAATTCAAACAGTGAAGTTCCAGTCTATTGATAACCCTAATCAATGATTGGTTATTGAGCCGCTGTTTCATTGATCATTTCTTCCTCGTATCCTTTTTGCCGTCGTGGTCGTTGCCGTCAGGAACGCCGCTGGGCTGCACCACGCGAGTGAAAGAGGGCGCCGTTCCAAACGAACACGGCACGTGGCTGTACGGACGAGCCGGCTGGTGTGATGGACTGCAGGTCAACCCCTGGAGGGTCGACGTCACCAAACAGGTGAATTATTGATCTTTATCTAATTTTTTTCTGCTGTTGTTCAAAGCTGGATCAATCAATAGTTTTATATTAGTTGATTTAAGTGACCGTGTGTAATATGAAAGGATTTGTTCACACAGCTCCTCTCAGCTGTACGCACATTTCAGAGACCTTTCAGGAAATGTTTTGGGTTTATGGACCTTGACTGTTTTGGTTCATTGGCACTGCTCTCATTTCCAGACACAGCGGGTGGAGGTACTCGGTGAAAAAGCTTTAAAAAAACAACTCCAGCAGGAGACTTTCAGAATGAAGCCGGATATTTGTCTCAGGAGATGAGATTTTTTTAATTCAGTAGTATCTGATACATTTGAGTAGCACACAGTGTTGAATCTCTTTTACTATCGTCACATGTTCGAGTTTAATGAAGACGACTTTACAGTTCAGTAGAGGAGCCTTGTACTAAAGTCAGCGTCATCATGGAGTGAAACATTTGAGTAAAGTGAGCCCACTAGAATTACGGAGCACTTAATTAATCTGAAGTGAATAATCAAACATAACGGCTCTTGATATCATCATGTCCTGATCAACTCCTGACTTGTCCTTGACTGTCATGTTTATCACAGACGTGAGATCAAATTTCCTTTAAGCTTTTGCTGTAAGGATGAAACGAAAGATTAGAGTCTAATATGTAATGTTATTATATTTAATCTGACAATTTAATGACGAAAAGCCTCATCGCCAGACCAAATGTTGACTGTTGTAACATTTCTTTGGGTTCAATTTTAAATGTCATGCTGGGACGACGCTGTGCTTATAAGCTGGTTAGGTTTAGGTACAAAAGTCGCTTGGTTAGGATTAAGAAAAGATCCTGTTTTGGTTTAAGTGGTTCTGTCGCAACATACAGTTGTTGGAAATTGTTCTAATGTCTCCTTAAAAATATCCAGTGTTTTAACGCTGACAAATGTTTGAACGTCGTCTCCAAAAACAACGTACGGCAGCTCATATACCTTAATTCAGTCGACTGTGTGTTTGTGTCTCTTTTGAGATGCAGATGAGTTGAGATGTGTTGTTAATACTGTGTGTGTGTGTGTGTGTGTGTGTGTGTGTGTGTGTGTGTGTGTGTGTGTGTGTGTGTGTGTCCTCTTTCAGCTGGACATGAGCGGGTCTGAATCCAACACTGTTCTCTACTTCGGCTTGTTTGAAGGGAAGGATCCTAATCCAGCCAAAGATCCCGGATACATCATCATGTCGTCTTTTCTTGTCTTTTACAAATGACGCCGCTCTGTCAAACTCCGCAATTCCAACGTTGGTGTATTCCTATTCTACTGAATGTACAATCAAGCCAAAGATTAAAATTGTCTATTTTCCTACTGCTTTTTTCTGACTGGATGTGTTACTCCTACCCCTATTTCATTTAGTAACACAGACGGGCGGGAACCGTTTATCCGCGACAGCGACACTGACGCAAAGTATCACCTACCACGCTCGCCAAGCGTGAACGCCAATTAGCATCTTTTTCTCAAGATGTTACCCTAAAGTCAACAAGAAGAAGCTTTTACAGCGTAATAGGCACTCCACGTGCTGAAGATGCATTGTTCTGAGGGCAGCTTCTCCTCGCTAATTACATGTAATCATGTCCAACTTGAAAGTTTGGGGTGAAGAAAGTGTTGCTCAGTGAGTCATCTTCCTGTTGGGAGGGAATTCCTCTCACCTTCAACAACAACAAGATCTTCTCGCTGGCTTTTTACTGCTAATACCGGCTGTTTCCTCCACTGAAGCTCATTACATTTAAGGCACAACTATGACTGTTATTCTTTTGTGTAACCTTGTGTTTTTATACACGGTCATCACGCGTTACCTCACATTATATTCACTTAACAGACTTGATTTGGAAGTGCATTCAACCCCACAGTGCATGAACTTATAGGTTTATTTGTTGTGTTTTCTTCCTTTTAATGACATTTCACAGTATTAAAAAACATAAAAAACTTGAGACATGAAGTAGAAAAATGCGCGGCTGTATAATACAAAAGGGTTACTTCATCTGAACAGAAAGTGGTTAGTGGTTACAAAGTTTGTTTTATTTTTAACACAACTGCTCGGCAGTGTAAGTAACATCACAGACATCCTTCTGATTGATTAACACAATGGCCAACAGGAAAAAAAACACATTTAATAGCACGTGGCCTACTGAACGATTTAAACCTTCGACTACATTTTAGGTTAATGTGGTTTACTGAAGCCTCTTTAAGAACAGTTGCTGTTCATTTTCCCTATCCATGTCAAAGTAGCTACAAGGAAAATACTAAGGCACTGAACTTGAGGTGAACTTCATGGCGTGAAGTCTCAGCACAATGTTTTGGTTTTTTTTGAGCATCATGTTCATGACTACAGGCGCGTTGTGCACGTTAGACCTTGACGCAGGTCTTTCTGCACTCCTTCTCAGCGTCGAACTGGTTGCTGTTTCCTCGACAGCCTCCGAACCAGAACTGAGCGCAGGAATTGGCTGTGGCGTCGTAGTACCACTTCACCACGTATTCCCGGCAAGGTCCTGGATCCAGGGGTTGACTGCAGCGCTCTGCTGAGGACAACGAAAGACAAGTGTCAGACTTAAGGAGACCGAGCTCACAAGCCGTGCTAGCAGCTCTGTGATGCTATAGATGGGCTACAGACAGGGGCGGTTCTGGGGGGGGGGGGGGGCAGCAGGGGCCAGTGCCCCTGTAACTCTGAGTCCGGACCCCCCTGTGGCCCCCCCTGACAGGGAGTCTGCATCAATAATACAATGACAGATTTTTGGCAATGATTTTGAACTGAAGGGAAAGACAGAAATAAAGTGTATCAGCAGTTTACTACCTAATCAAAATTGTTGAAATTAGAAAAAACTGTTTTAAGTTCCATTTATCCCTTGTCTGAATGAGCGATTTGTCTTTTTTTCCTGGGTTGTATGGGCCCCCCAACAAAAAAGCTGGCCCCAACCTGGCCTCCCTATTAAAACTGGTCTAGAACCGCCACTGGCTACAGAGATGCTTTAAGCTAAATGCCAACCCCAGAAAGCTAACGTACTCTTAAAGATGAGGAGCACGACTCTGTTCCCTGGATCCTGTTCCCAGTTCAATATTTTGCTCCATGCATTAACCCTCCTATTGTGATCAGGTGAAATACCCCCCAACTCCAACCCTAGAGCTGGGCCACATAGGACCCTAGGAGAGCATATAACCGGGGGACATAGGATCTTAGGAGTACAGTTCACTAGGGTTCCCTGTTACCTGAGTCGCGGGTGTCCGAAGGCTTCAGTGCAGGAGTCGGCGGTAGTGGTGCTGGTATCCTCTCCTCAGACGGGGTCTTCAGAGTGGGACCCGCCGGCCCGATGGCTCCCGTCATCACCACGTTGTTCGTGGGGTCCTGCATGTCAAACTGTGGCATGAACTCTGTTACAGGTCTGAAGGGCTCCCTGTCGAACAGTGGAAATCTCTGAATTTCTGAGGAGGATCTATCGTCGGGGGTCGGGGGTCTCTGTGGAGTTATGGGTTCTCTGTCAGGGACTGACGCCGGAGGGCCGGGCTGTAGAGCAGAGAATGAGATCATCTACTGTGCCGCCGATATGTCAGGTAATCACTCAAGGGTAATTCATGCTAGGATAAAAATTTCACGGCTATCTATCGACTAGTTCTTGAGCCGTTTCTGTCTGGACTGAAGTGGTGGACAGACCGTCGGAGCTATTCCAGAGGGTTGCTGGATGATTTTACTAAATTGCATCTGGATATCGCCGGTGATAGAATAAACCATTGTAATAGGGCCTTCAGTATCAACAGGAAGGTACAAAAAAAATGACTGATTTGTTCTCCTCACCATCATCTGGACTCTCCTGAAGTCTCCCGTGAAAGTGGGTGTGTCTGTATCGGTCCTGTACGGAGGTTCTCGAACGTTACTGGAGATCTCGGGGATTCCTGGAGGCAGTCTGGAGTTCGGGATGGAGCTGAACAAATGCCTTTCTCCGTCCTCACAGATATGAGTCAGCAGTTTCCTCTCCAGGGCTGCAAGTCGAGAGCAATGTGAGCAAATGTGAACTCAGTTACTTGCAATGTGTTTGTTATTTGGGTGAACTAGCCCTTTAATATGCTGCCGCGTCATGTGACCACGAGAGCGGCTCACCTGGAAGCGTTTTGAAGTCATCGATCAGGAACACGTGCTGGCTGTCGGGGTCAGAGGCCATGAGGTTGATCTCCTTCTTGAACTCCTCGTACAGCGGGTCGCTCTCGTTCACCACCCCGATCACGAACATCTCCACGTTACTTCCTTTAGCTTCCGACACGGCGCTCTCCAAACTGACCGCGTCCCTCTTATCGGCCTGCCCGTCCGTGATAATGATGGCCACCTTCCTCACGCCTGCCCGAGCCGCCTTGAACACCTGGTTGGCCTGTTGGATGGCGCTGCCCGTGAACGTACCCTCGCCCAGGTAGGTCATGGAGCGCACGGCAGACTTGATCTCATCTCGACTGGCTTCATGTCTGAGGCTGACCACCACCATGTTGATGTGGCTGTAAAGGACCACCCCCACCCGCGTCGTGTCCCTGTTGACCGAGGCTCGGTCGATCAGGGCGTTCACAAAGTCTTTGATCACGTTGAAGTTGTCGGGGCCGACGCTCTCGGAGCTGTCGATCACAAACACGAGCTCCAAGGGGGTTTGGCGGCACGTCACTCCACAACCTGATGGAACAGAGAGGAGAGGAGCCACGTTGTAGAAATAAAGACACAACTACAATTCAACATGTGAGTCTTGAGTTTCTGTTTACTCACTGCAGATGGATCTCACTATTTTGATGATTTCATCTCTCTGTGAAAGATAGAAAGCGCAATACTTTTAAAACTGAATGTTTACATGCGTACGAGTGTCCAGGTCTTGAGTCTGCGATCATTACCCCTGCTAGTATACAAACACCCGTAAATCTGAAGTGCTGAAAGATTAATTATGGCTAGTTAAGGTTTTTAAACCTCGTGTTTTTCATCGTCATGAGTGATACTTACTGTGAGTCCAGGCTCTCCTTTTTGTCCCATTCTGCCCTGTGATTTGAAAGAGATCAACATGTTTTAATCAATGTGTTTGAAAGTTTGAAATCAATGTGTCTAAAAAAAATGACTCCAGTACCAAAGGTCCGATGGCTCCGGTCTCTCCAGGCTCTCCTTTATCTCCCTTTTTGCCTTTTTCACCTCTGAACCCTCGATCCCCCTGCGAGAGGAAAGAAACACTCATGTTATGAGTCCCGTATAAGTTGCACATTTTGTTTCAGTGTCATGCAATTTATCATCTCGGTCAATGATCGTGTGTCGTTACCTTGTCCCCCTGCAGACCTTGTCCAGGAGGACCTCTGGGGCCGGAGATCCCCTGAAATCCAGGCTCCCCCTGGAAACATACAGCACAGATGCCTACGAGATCTTGATGCAGCGCATACAAAGTTTCTATTGTCTAAAGGCTGCTCTCATCGAGTCTTTCAGAGTCTTCAGCTGACAGCGGTACCTTTTGTCCTTGGATGCCCTCACCAGGTACCCCCGGTGGACCAGGTTGTCCCGCTCGGCCAACGGTACCCTGCAGGGAAAAGAGACTGTGTGTCTTTCTGGATGTCTTTCAACATGAAGTTAAAGGCTTTTCGCGTACAAGCTTTTGTTTGAAATGGGGCAGATTACCTTTGCACCAAGAAGGCCGATCCCTGGTGGTCCTGCAGGTCCAGGAGGTCCGGGCAAGCCTCTGTCCCCCTGAACAGGAAAGGGTTAGTTATAAAACATTTATAGATATAAGAAAAAACACTGTAAATCAAAATATCAGGAGAAAAACCAACAAAAACAGAAGAACAACAATCTTCTCTGTGGGCTGAACTTTTACCTTTGGTCCAGGCAAACCAACACCATCCGATCCCGTCTCTCCTATCAGACCCGGAGGTCCTGGAAGTCCCTGAGACACAGTGTGAAATAATTACATCATGCGGGCTGTAAAGGGATAAATTATGTAAATGTTCTGTAGGTTGATGCAAGTTGATACTCACTGGAGGCCCGGGGTATCCGTCACCTTTCAGTCCAGGTGACCCAGCGGGCCCTGGGGCTCCTCTGTCTCCCTACAAACCAAACCATTTGTTGTTTCAGAACTTTTTCATGGGAGGATCCGTGAAGATTAAACCTGAGCTGGACTCACCTTGGGTCCAGGTAAGCCAACCCCTGACTCTCCCACAGCTCCAGGTGGACCTCGTGGACCTAGTTCTCCCTGACAGGAACCAGAAGTAGAACAAATAAATCAGCTTGTTGCTGTTAACAAAAACAGCTGTGGTGCGTTTGTGCCCCATGAGCTTACCTTGGCACCAGGTATACCCTTCCCTGGTGGTCCAGTTTTTCCTGGTGGCCCAATAATTCCTGGTTCCCCCTGGAAGAGAAAACACTTATTAGACTAACATTAGTTTCATTTTATCATAATAATAAATAGCTAGATTTAAGCCTAAGAAAGCCGAAGTCACACCGTTTCCTGTGGACCCAGAGGGATCTTATTTCGGAAAGACTATGTAGCGAGTTGAGAGAGACAAATAATTGAAAATAAATCAAATTGATACTGTATGTGTTTTGCCATGAATCACACGTATGATGTTTGTCAATTTATAATATCATCTTTCAAGTAAAGAATTTCTTTTTTGTAACTGAAGTAAAATATCATCTAGTTTCTCACTCAACACGTCACCAACAACAACATGGTCGGCAACACGGCTCAGAAAAGGTCCTAAAAAAGATGAAAATCACAATAAATCTGCTCATATTGACAACTGCAGTCATGTGAAAGGGTCGTTTGTCAGTTCAGTGATCTTAACTAACTTGGAAACTAATCTTTTGAATTGACAAACATCATATGTGTGATTCATGGCACAATTCAAACCATATCCCAAAACGTATTCGAAATAACTTCAGCTCTCTATATCCAAAGTGTTATGGCACAAAATACATTAATTAGTAATTAAACAGTTCTACGAAAATATACAATATGGTGGAGCTTGTGCTGGACTATGAACCTGCCTTCTGCAACCTGTCCTTGCTTTGGAGATATTTTAGTCCCCTGACACATAAACCTGTCGGTATCAGCAGATATAAATATTCAGGTATTAGAATCCAACATTTTCATATATAATTGACCTGTTGTTTATTTACAAACCTTTGCCCCCATTGGTCCCACTGGACCGACCGCACCGGGCTGGCCTCTGGACCCTCGTTCCCCTGGTGGTCCCTGCCAGAACAACACAAGACCTCTGCTCATATTCTACCAAACAACCTCCTGACACACCATCATGAGTTACGCTTTCAGAATATCATATTACTGGGATTTTTGTGTCAACTGTGAAAAACGTCCGTTACCCGTTCTCCAGGTGTGCCTTTAACAGACGCGCCGACAGCTCCCCTCGGCCCCGGTAGCCCAATGTCACCCTGACATCATTTGGAAACAGTTAATGAAGCAGAAGACTGGTAGGAATTATTAGATACATTATAAAAATATAAACAGGTTTAGATAGCGATGATACCTTTAGTCCCGCGGCTCCGTCCTCTCCTGGCGGACCAGGTATACCTGGTAACCCCTCAGCTCCCGGGTCGCCCTGAGAGAGGACAATAACGCGCAAGAGCGTCAGTGGCGTGCAGACTGATTCAGAATGACGTAAACCCCAACTGCAAAAGTGTGAAAGCAGCAATTAAATTAGCAGACTTACTTTGGGTCCTGGTTCTCCCACACCTCTCTCACCTGGCAGTCCAACCTCACCTGGGAGTCCCTGGTTCCCCTGAAAGGTAAATTTCACAGCACACACAGCAGAATATTCAGTGATTTAACTCAGAGCTTAAACTGACCTTGACAATAAAGAGGTGAAATTCAAACAAATGTGATACTGGATTCTAAAAAATATTGTAGTTGTGTAACTGGGAATAAAATGTAGCATCATTTTACAGAGAAAAAAAAATGTAAAAAGTAAGACTTGTGTTGTTATTTATTTTTCGTATAGGTAAAAAATCCCGTTACTGTTATTGTTACTTCCTACTGAAGATATAAATGTTCACAAATACATAAAAAAAAGGGCTCAGTAATTTCATAAAACAGCAGAGTACTGTAGTTATATACAAATGTTACTTTAACTAGAATATATTTGTTGGGAACTATTTGTAGCGGTGGATTAATACACACAGACGGTGAGTGTGGATGTGGACTGTAGATTTAACGGTGGGGCTCAAAGACTATTGAGAATAATGGAGCTCTGAGGCACAAAGGAAGAAGATATATCAGGGTTTTGATACACAAGACAAAACTCAAAAAGAACAATTCATTCTTTTTGATTTTCTTTTTGTGGGTTTATTTTTACAGTAAGAAAAATATCAAACATCACCAGATTGATATACAAAGTTAAGTTAAAATTGGATGTTTGTGATTTTTTGTTAGTACTAATGAGAATCAAATCATAAGGACATGTTAACAAGAAAGTGGAAAATCAAAGACGGCTGTTTGTGACTGAAATTAAGTGTAAAGTGAGATTTAAAAAACCTGAATAGAGTTTAGGACGTAAAAGGAAATGCTAAACATTAGAGCAGAAAAAATGTTTAGTTCCTTTTCTTTTCTTGTTTAAAGTTACACTATGCAGGACTTTGCAGAACAGACTCATAAAATAATCCTCTCAGTCACTACTTACTTACTTACATTACTGTGTGGTCGTGTCTGTTTCTACAGAGATGGTATGTGATAACTGAGACTGAGCCACCACAATCAACTGCTCACAAACAGTAACCAGCAAATCCTACACAGTAACATTTACAGAATCTCACATGAAGCTGATCTGAGTGTGTCTCAGATTATAAACTAGCAGCCTCTCTGTTGCCGCCGTGATCGAGACTGAGACTGATTCGAGCAGGCGTGTGATTGACGGGCCAGCTGTGGCCCACAGGTGCATCTGTGCGATAAAATATGCAAAACAATGTAGATGCAGTCAGACAATCAGCTGACTGCCAATCACAATTACTATCTGAGTTTCTGTTTCTGAGACAAACACCCCGTCAGTTATTGGACGTCCCCCTCCCGTCTCACCTTTGGTCCAGTTATTCCAATACCTGGGAGTCCTCTGGGGCCTGCGGGTCCAACTGGGCCTTGATCGCCCTGCGAGAAAGAAGATTAAGATGAAAACAAATCAAACTAAAGCAGCTGGGAGACGCTGATAACTCAATACGACGGTTAGAAAGTGTCTCTCCCCTTCAGTTTTAGCAGAGGTTCCAGCAGTTTTTTACCTTTTCTCCTTGAAGTCCCAAACCAGGAGCACCAACCGGACCTGTGAGCCCCGGCGGGCCCTGACTGCCCTGAGAAAAGATTTATACAAAAGTAAACAAAGAGCCAGCTCTGTATCAGAGTATGTGAGGCGCAGGTGAACACTTACATTGTAGTAAATGTTGCAGCTTCAGCAGACAGTTTGAGTAAAGATATAAAACATTTCAAGTCTCTTCACCTTGTCACCTTTGACCCCGACACCAGGAAGTCCTCTATTGCCCCTCGGGCCCTCGTATCCTCGGTCACCCTAAAAAAAGATCATTGAGTTGGACCGACAGTTCTAATAACATAATTGAATGAGCTTCACACTTGTCTAAATTGTTAAAATTGGATGTTTAAGCCAATAATGTAAATTCCTGAATAAATGCACAACGCTACGAATCAGTTTATTCTGCTTTGCACCGGCAGTGAACGTTATGAAATATACAAATACCACATTCTTATTCAGTAAATCAGACACTGCATGTTGTTGTTTGTATGAAAAAACCTGACACACCTTCGGACCTGGAAACCCGTCTCCAGGTGGTCCCGAGTTTCCTTGTGCACCTGGAGGTCCTGGGGGGCCCTGGAACAGACACACAACTTCTAATAAAAATCCAGCGTATGCTAAATACAAAATGCTCCTGCTTTAGACAGAGTCAGGTTGTACTTTGCACATTGGCGCTGCAGGGGGCAGCAGGGGTTTAAACAACCCGAGAGGGACGAGAGTGAAGTGGACTGAACATGCTCATGTTTGACAGTTTGACGGTCTTAATTTCAGCAAACTGATAACAAAAGAGTGGATTTGTGCTGTTTATAGTTCTTCACCAGAGTTCAGAGGGGAAATATTGTACAATCCTTGTGTGATGTAGTTAAAAAAACACATCTCCACTTACTTTAATTGATTGTTTAATTTAATTTAATTGAAATGTCCTTGTAAGTATTTTTACAGCATATTAGAAATACTTTATGTAAACAAAAGATGCAAGCACTTCTCAAATATTAGTGACTTTATATTTATCTTTAATTTGACCACTTTTATCTCAGTTACTTGCCAGTGACACTGTCATACACAGAGAACACTTCAGATTAATCTACTGTGTACACAGAGGATCTTGTTGCAGTTACTCTTGTACATTATAAGACCATCTTCATACTCACTGGCAGTCCTGGTTCTCCGATCCCAACAGGGCCGATGGGACCTGCTCTTCCCTGGATGCCTTTTTCACCCTGTAAACGTCACACAGTTCAACGAATATCCACATTTTCCAATCATTCATCAAAGTCAGGTGATATGTATTCATTATCTGTCATTTATTGGGGTTTTGTTGGTTTCACGTTATCAGTTAAAACAACTAAACGAACTCTCTGGCTGGTAGAGACGTCCTAAAATGTTCTGCAAATTTTCTTAAAAAGACAAAGAGTGAGACAAGAGGGATAAACAGAGAGAGATAGTGTTTATGATGTACTATACAAAGATTAATTGTAAAGCGTTCATAAATTGGATACAACTGTTGTAAAGGAAAACATCCTCACCTCACTGAGTGAGATTTAGGTATCGATTAGATTTTAGGATGAGGTTTTACAGTAAAGAGTTACCTTTGCTCCTGGGAAACCGATACCAATGTCCCCCGGTGGTCCAGAAGAACCAGGGGGTCCTCTGTCTCCCTGTGGCAACAAACACATTCAGACATATGTATGTCACGATGACGGCAGTTCAACACTGTAAACATGTGAAATGAATTCAGAAGAAGGGACCAAAGTCATTTAGTCATCTTCCCTTTTTTTGTACAGGGTGCCATCTTGTTCCCGTTGGCATTTACTGTCATTTACAAAAGCATCTGATGGAAAATACTATAAAAATACACGTTACACGCTGATTAATCTTCATCAGTGAAGCCAAATGGCCTGTAGTCTTTTTTAAACATTTTCTGGCATTTAAGAAATAAAGACCAGCCCTTTGTCCCCTCTCTAAAACTCGATTAATGTCTGGACTTTTTCCTGGATGTGCGATAAATCACGTTACATTTCATCTGCATAAAGAGATCTTTGTTAGAAAGCTGCAGGACGGCTCTGTGGCGATGGAGGCATCAGCATCTTATTAGCCGTGGGCACACATTTTTAAAGGTCGATCTTATGTTTCGCCCGCTTTCTGAGCAAATCTGCTGTCTGACAATACAAATGTTGTGTGCCAACGTGTCTGGGGGAGCGCTGTGTGTGTGTGAATGGAGAAATTCTTACACAATTTGAATAAATGGATTTTGCGGTTGACCAAATAATCATTCTTTTTTTACAGACAGAATGCTCCTCTGTGTCTCTGGGAGGATGATGGATTGGATTTTTTTGGATCACAAAATGAAAACATTTCTTAAAACAAGCTTTCGAAAACCTCACAGGAATAGTTTGACGTTTTGGGAAAAATGCTTTAAAAGAAACACACAAAAAACAAACAGCCGTGACTTCTTGGCATCACACTGTGGTTGCCGGGCAACCAGTGTGGATGCTGAACAGAGATACTGGGCGGATGGAAACAGTGACAACTGTGATCAGTACAAATGCAGTATTATTATTATTATTATTATAAAAATCAGATTCTCAGAACAAAACATTACATTATATAATGGAAAAAGTCTGAATACTATCATACAAATGTTGTAAGAATTTATAGGAAAGGGTCAAAAAATTCTCTCTGTATGTTGACAAATATTAAATTATTGCCATTTTTGCACTAATACAAAATATTGCAATATATTTTCCAAAAAGCTTATTATCTAGTAATATATGCAACATTTAATATTTCATATTAGTATATTATTAATGTATTATCTAAATGTATATGTAACTTATTCTAGAAGCTTAATAATGATATGCACTGTAGAATATATGTAAACTACTTCCATACGTTGAAGTATATGTTTACTATATTTATTTCTATTTTTCAGTACGTGTCAATGTATCCTGGTTCCGAAAACTAAAAAGTTCTACACTAGTTTTTGTGGTGTACGTGCTGCAGTGTGTTCTTGATACAACCACTGGGGGGCAGTAAAGTAAGAAATGTTCAAATCCTAGCACAGGTTTTATACATGTGATCAAATTTGTGCATATGACTTGAAAATTGAGTTGAATTTAATGCATCTTGCGGTCTTGAGGAAACTCACTTTCGGTCCTGCTGGACCCTCAGCACCCATTTCTCCTGGTGGTCCTAATGCACCCTGCAAAACAAATTTAAAATATGATGTGATGAGGCGATTTTCTTCATTTGGTGACAGAAATGTTGAATCCAGCAGCAGGAAACGGTCATGTATGAATTTAAAATGTGGCCCTGGCGTTGTATGACCAAACTGAAGGTCAGAACCCAACAGCGCCGAATGAAAAATACAACAGGATTAAAATCAACATTCATGGCTTTCATGTCCTTCGATTCTCAGGCCAAGCCCACAAAATAACAAGGTTATACTGACACTGTGCCAGTGGCACAGAGGAGGAAGAGTGGTGCTGGGCGGCCAGGTCCCTGCACTAATCCCACCACACAAAGTCTGTTCCTGCAAAAGAATAATATCCTGCAAGCCTGGATTCACTGCTTTGGAAAGCCACATTGGTATCAGGATTACCCATAATCCAATATTCACATTCCATTAGTGCAGAGATGAATACGAGACAAATTCCACTTCCATTTTTCATATTGGAGGCTGAACAGGCTGTCTGATGTGGACGTAACATGATGTCTGTGTGTCAGTGAACAGCAGGCAGTAAACTGAGTGATCAGGGGTGTGAAGTCTCAGGAACAAATATACAATTATAACAATTACAAAAATGATTTAATGGCTAATTCAAATGATTAAATCAATCTGATGACAAGTCAGTAAAAACTGGGATCAATCACAGTTTATCAAAGTTAAATCATTTAAACAAGACTAAGTCTACAGTCATGCTTACGACTCTGTGAGGCTTAATTTAGACATAAAGGTTCTAAGAGCTAAATGGTAATGTCAGCATGCTAAAAAGCTATTTTAACAATGCTAACTTGTTGATATTTAGCAAGTATAATGTAAAACATGTTTCCTCTCTTACATAGTTTGCCAATCCCTATAAGAACTGTGAATCTGTAGGCAAGAGACGAGTTTTACTGAAGTCTGAGTGCGTTTTAGTGGCGTGCAGGTAAAGAGTCTGTGTCTGAGTCTCCATTCTTGCCTCTCAGGTTGCTAATAAAGCTGTAAACCACGACCAGTGCATGAAAGAGGAAGTCTAGACTTAGGTATCCGTTATGCCGATATCTACTGGCTACGCCCTGAAATATTGTCCGTTGCTCTCAGAGGCCTAATGTTCGTTAGACAACAGCAGGTGGGATGAATCTTTGGTAGTGCAGGTGTTTGCAGGATGACGGTGCTACATAAAAAGATAAGAGTTTACAGAAGTTATTAGACTGAACCACGAAAGTTAACCTCAGGAAAAGTCAGGGGATCATGAGTCAGTAGGATTCATAGACATGGAAGGCGTCTCTGTGACGTCACCCGTAGGTTTCCGAAGAGCCGTTGTGAAGCTCAGTGTGGAGGCTCCAGCTGTTACCATCTTGGCACAGCCCGACTCCCCCTAACTCCCAGCTAATCCAAAAATGGGCAAAGAGGTGGAGCGTGGCTTAATCTTTCCGCCCCGGAGGTCACCGCTCGGTTGGATTCATCTTCTACGGGACCATGAATGCATGAATGAATGAATGTTTGTACAGAGCTTCACTGCGATCCATCAGATATCTGTTGAGAGCTTTCAGTCTGGACATAAGTGGTGACCAACACTTTGATAGCATGACTGAGCAGTGACACTCACTGTTCTCCACAAAACATGCTGTATATATAAGCCACATAAAGTCAGGGGATTTTTTTTTTTTCCCATGCTGTATATGGAAATATTTGTTGGGTTTAAAATGAGCAGACCAAGCTCATTGTTGCTATCGTTCAATAAAAGAAGACATCTATCTATGCTCTACCTCTTCTCCTTTGGGTCCTCGCTGGCCTGGAGGTCCCTCAGGTCCCTGCAAAATGACACTTAATTCAGCATGAGGATAAACTCTGTGAGTATTGATGGAAATAATGTACTTAATTGATGACCATACACTGTCACCCTTTTCACCAGGAGTGCCACAGTCTCCTCGCTCCCCCTGAAACACCAAACACAACATTATACCCTCTTGTTTTCTTCAGGCTTGAATCGAGCTGATTAGCATGTTGCTAAAGCTAAACGCCACCCACCTTGCTTCCCTTGTAACCTGGTCGACCCTGCAAAAGGGTAAAACATGCTTAAAATCTGCATTTTGTCTGATGAAAAGCATGTTATTTGGTAGTTAAAGAGATTTTACTTTTTTACCTCTGGGCCGTCATTTCCAGGTCGACCGTTCAAGCCGGGCTCTCCCTGAAGGAAAAGACACCAACTTAGAGTAAAATCAGACACTAAAACAGTTAAGAATCGTCTTTGTGTGTTGACTTACCCTCGCTCCTTTCTGACCAGGTGACCCTCTGAAGCCTTGGTCCCCTTTTCTACCCTGGAATTAGTAACAGTCAAGTCTTAGTTAGGTGCTAAAAGACTAATTCAAGCCATGTCGTTTGTGATGAAGACATGCAGAAAAACACAGACAGATTTTTGAATAATTTCTGGACACTCACTGGACTTCCTTGAGGGCCCCTCTCTCCTCTTTCACACAAACAGACTTGAGCCTGTGGACACTAACAGGAAGAAAAATAAAAAGACAATGTCAATGAGTCAATGCTACATCTAAAATAAACAGTATAATTACAGAGGTGAAATGCTGAATTGTGTTGAAAGACTTACCCCTTCAAATGCGACTGCAGCCTGGATGCAAAACATGAGACAAAACGTGTTCAGTTACATGTTCAGTACCACAGTTAAGATCAATTTATTTAATTTACTTGAAAACTTGGTACCTCCTTGTTAAATCTTGTCTTTCCTCTGAACTAATAAAATAAACTATTGTTATGACTATATTAATAATATCTTAATTGAGGAGATATATTTAGTCTGGTTTAATAGTCAGAATTTAACATCAAATCTCCTGTTTTTTTGTTTTTTTTACATTCTGTTCATAATTTTTGTTAATCTCTGACCAACTGAAACAAAAAATGTACACACTGCACCTTTAAGTTCTGTTTATCAGAACGATGAATTCTCCATGCACACCAATGTTAGTCAGGGAGTTCCACAGGGTTCTGTGTTTGGACCCTTGTAGTTTTTTTTTTTATTGCTGTTGTTATTAATGTTTTTGCTGTGCACATCTGTGTATCTGTCTCTCTCTTTATCCCAGCGGTCGAGACAGATGGCCGTCCACTACGAGTGAGGTTCTGTTGGAGGTTTCTTCCTGTTTAAAGGCAGTATTTCCTCTTCGCTGTCGCCACGTGATTGCTCATGGGATTAATTAGAGTACAGTCTAACCCTGCTCTATATAAAAACGTGTAATGAGATGAGAGCTTTGGTTGTAAATTGACACTTCACACTTAAATCTGACTTGACTGTATTGATATATAGTGTCTTTCTTGTAAGCTGTAAACATGATTGAATAATTTCACACATTTCTGGAGAGCAGGACAAACCAGACCACTCTGTCCGACTGACTCTGACCCCGACATTTCTGTGTGTGTGGAAAATGCAAAAGCAGGCAGGAAAACCCCACATCATGCAGACACAACTCTGTCACTGAGACATGAACCCGCTTGTAAGGACACAAGTAAGTGCGAACAAAGAGGACCCCTGTTCCAGCTCACAGTTAAGCACAGTGGTTGCCAAGCTTCTTGTTGGTGACCCCTTAAAAAAATTAAATCTCCTTGCATCACTTCAATGGTTACAGCCCAACCAATTCTATTTTCAATGTCATAATTCAGAGGTCATAAGAGGTGAAATAATCCAGAATTTAACATAAAAGCTGGGAAGAAAAATAATCCCAGTTACCTTTTATATCCCTTCAATTGATCTTGGGTTCTCTTGGAGGGTCCCAACCCTTTTTCCCTTTTTTCCCAACCCGTTTTCAAGCCTTGAATTTTGCATTACAGCAGTTGCCATGTTGTCAGAAATGCCTGTATTTTAACAAGTAGGGGGAACTAAGACAGATATCCGAACTGGTTCGGACAGAGAACCCAGAGACACACTGTGGTAGCGACTTCTTAATCACAATGTAGCCACATCTTAAGCACACTCGACTTGATCTTCTATTTTACTCCAAATGGGACCAAATCTTACAAAAACGTGTCAGGAAACTGTTTACTGAGGTAATAGATCAAGTGAGATGTGGGTTAATTTCCCCATAAGCTTACATAGAATCAGACTTTTTCAAAATCAGTGCAGTTGCCTCCTGCTGGCCATTAAAAAAGAACGTCCCAGTTGTTTCTCATGTCAACATGAGCGCCATCTTATCTGGTGTCGTCTCACGTGAGGGCGGCACTCACCATCTCTTTGAGCAGTTTCTCCTCCAGCTGAGGATTCAGCAGACTTTGGACAAACTGCTGAGCGGGTGTGCTGGCGATGGCGCGGAGCTTGGCGTTATTCTGACTCTGCTGGGCGATGTCTGACAGACCCACAGCGAAGAACTTTATGCCGTGACCTTTGGCCTCGGCTGCAGCTGAGATCACATCAGGGTTGCGGGGATGGTCGACCCCGTCGGTCATCAGCACCGCAACCCTGACGCTGTCCGCCGGCGTCTCCTGCACCAGCAGCTGCGAGGCGTTGGTGATGGCGTAGGTGGTGTAGGTGCCGTGGCCGATGTAGTTCATGGTGCTGACTCGACCGTGAAATGAATCCAAGTCTCTCCAGGCTGAGAATCTGTGCTCTATGGAAACAGAGCTGCTGTACTGAAGTGCAGCCATTCGCACCTTCAGGGTCCAGCCGGCTACCTGCAGCATAGCGAGGCGGGTGCTGAAGCTCAACACGAAGGCCTTCTGCTTCTCAAACAGGAATATTTTGGCACTCTCTGAGCTGTCCAGGATGAAGGCCACCTCGAGCGAACATGTTAGACCTGCGGGAGAAAGAAACCCATCAAACCAAGACTGTAGAGGAAGACAGATAGCAGAACCTGGAGATGGTTGCAACTGCATAGTCCTTATAGTACATAAGAGAAGTAGATAGATAATTCAATGGGTTTGGGACTGTTGGTCAACTAAGATTAGCTAATCAATATATATTTATGAGCCTTCCAAACCTTTGTTATATATTTCATTGAGTTTTCTAATTAGATTATCCAAAATGTTTCCAACAATATCTAAACCAAGAGAAATCCGTCATATTATTCAAGGTAGCAGTGTGTTTCTTTTGTTCTCCTGCCACCATGACTTCATGGAGAGAGTGAGGAAAAAGGACAACGTGGCCAAACATAATGCACATGACATTTTAAAACATTACCTCGTCTGTGAACATTTCCACCTGTGTTTTAAATGCTGTATCGTAGGCAGCTGGACTCGTTCTAGACGTTTCAGAAGCTTCATGGAAAAGAGGTGAAATCGTCAAGAAACTGAAACAAGTCCAGTTGCCAACGATACAGCACTTCGAGTTACCGCGACCTGTATGACCGAGAACCTTCATCAGCGTTTCTGCCTGTGTCATGTTCTATTAACTCTCATCAGCAATGGGTTTTGTTCAACAAATCCTGTAAATCCACTCTGCTTCTGTCTTCTGATTTGACAGAGAGACCTCTAGCAGGAGAAATGGTGTTCTGTACATTAAAGAATTACCTTTGCCGTGTTGCTTTCAATGTGTTGATCGTTTGACAAAAAACAAAAAACCTATCTTGAAACAGGATGAGGTTTGTGTCAGCGTCTGTGCAAATGGAGGACATCCACTGTTAGATAATAAGTGTAAACTGTAGCATGTACAGTATGTAAGTGCTTCAGTTTGCCTCACACATGGATGGCAGCAAGTTCCCATGCTGACCATCGGGAGAAATTCGAGGTTCAGTGTTGTGTTCAAGGACACTTCAGCAGATGGGAACCTCCATCCCTGTGATCAGTGGACGAACCACTCCACGTTCTCTACGATGGTCCCACTGTGACCACTCAGCTCTGGATTCTTGGGTTCAATCACTGACAAAAAAAGGCTTAAAATAGGGTTTGGTTCTAAACTCTGCCTCGGATTTAAACATCGAGGATTTGAGACGTTAATTTTGAAAAACTAGCCAGTATAAGACTTCAGTGTTTGATCACATTTTATTTATTAATTTGTGTGCTTTTAAATTATTTATGGTTCATTTATTTAGGATATTCTTTCACATTACTCATACTTTGCCTAAACTAAAAGTTAATTGCTCTTTGACAGGGTGTACTTATTATGCTATTTTATATCAACAGCATTAAATTATATAAAAATAACAATAATATGGTTTCCGGCAGTTATTTTGGAGACAATAAGCCGTCCAACAAAACGTGGTAATCCCGACAGGCTCATTCTTACTCTCACTCTGCTTATCTTGAGCTGTGCATGCTGACCGATGAATGTCTGGTCCTCCTACCTGAAGTCTGTTACACCCACGGGATCCAGTGACTGACCTTCCCCGCCCCACATGTGGACAGCTCATATAAGGAAATTACCATTTCCTCCATCGTCATGCAGCCTGTAGTTGTTCCTGCGTCCTGTCTTCCTTCTCTGGGCTTTGGCCTCGTGCAGGAGAGCCAGCAGCAGCAGGCAGAGCGCCACTCCTCTCCTCAGGTTTCCCCTCAGCAACATTTCCATCCTAGTAGACAAAGCAGTTGGAAATAAAGTAAATTAACGTCAGCATTATGCAAATCAGAAATTCTTAGTGTCATAGGAATCACCTGTTTTATACGTTACTATCATGCATCCTGCTAAACGCCCCCCAACTAAGAACTGTAAAGCTTCAGTTAAAAACAGTAATGGTTTTGATTCCTGGTACTGATTTTGTGTTTTCTAAAATGCTTTGACTGTTTGAGAAACAAAATCTCTAAATTATAAAAATATGAAGCTAGAATGATATGTGCAAATACTAATTAGTCTAAAGAACTTTCAGATGCTGCATCCTTTGCATAATCCTTAACATAGCTGAGCTTGTGTCAGTAAATAAGCATCTTTGAATATGTATATATAGAAAAAAAATAACATTCTGCCTTATTTGACTAATATAAACATAATGAGTTGTCTAAAGTGTAGTATAAACTTTGCTATTCAAATACATAACAACTGCATACTGTGCTGGGAATGCAAATGAAAGATATTCAAAAATATGTTACCTAGAATCTCATTTAGCTGCTGCCAGAGCTCGTAGTCCAGTCAGCTGTGGCTCTTTGGGGGGCATTTCGCCGCTCAGTCTGGTCCTGTGAACCGGGCTGAGACAGACTGAGGACCATCAGATGAGCTGATGTGCTGCTGTGTGTGTAGCCGGGGGCTCTGGGGCCAATCCAACATTTCAGCCCCTGGTCCACTTCAGAGCTTGATGACTGACCGAGAGGACTCTATTCTCCTGACCCTCCTGTTCAGTTCACAATATGTGTTTGCAGGAATGTTCTAGTAGTGTGGACAGAACACAATAGTTAAAACTGAGCACCACAGAGATGAAAAAAATATAATATAGCTTATTATTCACATCAAATAATAATACTTCGTCTTTTGCTGTTTTCATTTAGCCTCACTGCTTTGTGTTTTGGGCTGTTGCGCATGGAGATTGTTTTGGATGCTGTGCGTAAGAGTCCCAAATGAGATTGTTTTACTTTTCCACTGTCGCCCACTGATGGGAAAACCAGATGAGTTGTAAGTTATTATGATTCCCATGTACTGCACAGTTTTTAACCTTATTTAAAGCATCCTACTCGTAAAGTGCAGTCGATCTGATGATCCATGTACACTAGATAACTCCCCAGAAATAAAGAAAAAGAAACAGATTTTCAAATAATCTACTATATTGTACTCGAGTATGATAATCTGATTATGTGTGTGTTATTATGAGGGGGTTCTGAGTATTTTCATACACTTTGGTAACAGCATCCTCTGGTGGTAAACTGCGTGTATTAGATTAAAGTTAACCGGAACTTTTTAGGAGCTGACACCTCTGAACACCCCGGACGTGTTTTGGTGTAACACACAACATTCAGTGGGACTTGAAGTGTCCCTTCTTCCCGACATGTGTATGTCAAGTCGAAATTCACCTGCTCGTTTAAACACTGCGCGTGTTTGTAAGTAACACAGCATCGTTAATCTTGTCAGTTGTTAGCGAGTGTTTTCGACAGCTAGCTAAAACAGCGCTAGCTAAACGGTTGTGTTTCAGCTCGTCCTTCACTCGTTAGCATTAGCTTAGTAAAGTTAGCATGTCAACAAACTTGGATCTGTAGTTTTACCTGCCGTGTCACTTTGGCATGTCGCAAATTAACTACATATTTTATTAAAAAGGGGTCTCTTATATCAAACAAACGCGTTGCAAGCTAGCCACTTAGCATCAGGCTGCTAACTCTTCAGAAAAGGCATTAACGTTGAGATTTGCATTAACAGTTTAGCTAATTTAGACCTTAAAGGGGCACTATGTAGTTTTGGAGAAGAGATTCAAACTCAGAATTTTAGTATTTAAAATATTCATGACTTAATAATCCAAACTCAGGAATATTTGATAACTAAATAACTAAATAAACAAGCTGTTCTCAGAGGAATATAAGGTCCCCAGAACACTGTTTGAAACTAGAAAGGTGGCAGGGTCCGCCACATAAACAAAAAGTATATATAGTTTGTTTAGGCATGCACAAAAATTGGTCAATGAAGGTTTTTCTCTTCTGATTAAAATGTCTTCCCCAATACTACATAGTGCACCTTTACTGTACCTATTTCTGAGATGTGTCAGTGCTGTTTATTGGCCAACCTGCATTTGTTTCAGTAACCTCAGGTTTGTATTGTCGCTGTGGTGTCAGAAGTGTTTATCATCGGACTAATTTCTGTGTTCATTTATCCAATTTCCAGGTTATAGAAGGCAGATTTCTTTGAGATCCTTCTAGCTGCTTTTGAATCATGAGTGGCTCCAAGCCAGACATCCTGTGGTCTCCCCACCACCCGGACCGTTATGTCATCTGTGACTCTGAACTTGGACTGTACCGTATTGGACCTGTGGGCAGCGCGGAAACCAAGGCTGGCACGCTCCCTCTGTCTGAAGAAACTGCTGCTACTTTACTAGCCATTAACTCTGACACCCCGTATATGAAATGTGTGGCCTGGTACCCAAAGCATGAGCCTGAGTGTTTGCTCGCTGTGGGCCAAGCTAATGGCAGAGTAGTGCTCACCAGCCTGGGTCAGAGCCACAACTCTGCATGCAAAGAGCTGGTGGGGAAAGAGTTTGTGCCCAAGCACGCCCGTCAATGCAACACTTTAGCCTGGAACCCGGTGGACAGCAACCTGCTGGCTGCTGGGTTGGACAAGCACAGGGCAGACTTCTCTGTCCTCATATGGGACATAAGCAGTAAGTTTTCCCCAGAGACCAGTGTAGCCGCAGATAAGATTCGTCTCTCATCTGTAGATTTGGACTCGAGCACAGTAGTGACCAAACCGTTGTATGAGCTAGGCCAGAACGATGCGTGTCTGTCTCTCTGCTGGCTGCTTCGGGACCCAAAGCTGCTGTTGGCTGGCATGCACAGGAACCTCGCAATATTTGACCTGAGAAACACAAGCCAGAAAACGTTTGTCAACACCAAGGCCATCCAGGGGGTGACGGTCGACCCACACTTCCATGACCGCGTTGCCTCCTTCTTTGAAGGCCAGGTGGCCATCTGGGATCTGAGGAAGTTTGAGAAGCCTGTGCTTACGCTCACCGAGCAGCCCAAGCCACTCACTAAGGTCAGGCCCAGTTTGTTTTTAACGAGATTAGCTAAACGTTGAATTTCGGTCTAGTTAAATTGGGTAAGATCTTCTTTCTCATTTCAGGTGGCTTGGTGTCCGACCCGTACTGGTCTGCTGGCTACACTGACACGTGACAGCAACATCATCCGCCTGTACGACATGCAACACACTCCTACACCCATCGGCGATGAGACGGAGCCCACCATCATCGAGCGAAGCGTGCAGCCCTGCGAGAGCCAGATTGGCAGCTTCGCCTGGCACCCGTCCTCTCAGAACCGCATGGTGGTGGTGTCAGCGGCCAACCGGGTCATGACTGACTTCACCGTGTTTGAACGCATCTCACTCGCCTGGAGCTCTACTACCTCTCTCATGTGGGCGTGTGGCAGGCACTTGTATGACTGTGTGGAGGATGGGGCCGAAGGAGTTGAGAGCATGATTGAGAAAGACATCGCCACTAAGATGAGGCAGAGGGCGCAGTCCAGGTACGGGCACGACACCGTCCAGGTGTGGAGGAACCACCTGTTGGCCGGAGGGAACGATCCCCAGCTCAAGTCTTTGTGGTATGATCTGTCCTATATCCTTTTTGACGATGACGTGGAGGAAATGCCTGCTCAGCGGGACGCTGTTTATCTTGGTATAACAATCATCGAGAGTCTGCTGTGATTTGGTGCACCTGGGTTTTGATCAACAAATCTGTTGACTCAGCTGCTAATCAAAGAATTCTGCAAAGATGCTTCATTTAGCACTACAGCTTTATAACTCTTTCTTATCTGTAGTTTTGTCTCCTTTTCGCAGCTAATGGGTCAGGTCTTCAGAACACTCTTTTTAGATTTTAAGAATCTACATATATCTATGGAAAATTTTTGAATACAGGCTGTTTTTTAATTATACATTGTAAAATTGCCTGCAGCAGTTTAATCTCCTCTTATCCCACTGTGGTCCAGTTTCTGTTTGAGCAATGTGATAAAGTTCTGTGGTAACTGTGGTTCCTGTGCACTTAAATCTCCTCTGTTCTGTGCTATCATTGTCATGTTTGAACTGCATTATCAGCTAAACTTCCTATAGAGTATCACATATGAAGCAGTGTGCAGAAGATATGGAGCTGAAGCTGCAGGGGAACAAGCAGTCCGTAGTCTACTCTGGTATCAAGAACATCGTAAAGACCAGCTCAGGTAGCCTAAGTCACGGACACTCTGAACGTTTCACGATAACCAGAAATTGGTTTAGTAATATTTATAAACATTGTCGGGTTGTGTGTTATTGATTTATAGAATGGTGTGTGTTTGTCCTCCTGGTCTCTCAGGCACAACAGAGAGCCGCAGATGCTGGAGCGGTTCAGACCGGCAGACGGATGTACCGCGCTACCTCAGCGAGGAGCGCTGCCTTGCCCTGCGGCTCTGCGGCTGGATCAGCCGGGGTCCCGACATCGACGTGGAGATATTCCTCCGAACACTTGAGCAGGAGCGCGAGTGGGAGCGTGCGGCCGCCGTGGCTCTGTTCAACCTGGACATCCGCCGGGCCATCCAGATCCTCAACAAAGGAGCCACAGCTGAGAAGGGTGAGTGCTGCATCTCCCGAGAGTGAAGGGAGACGAAGCAGGTGTGTCTTTGAAGACAGGTGTTGACTGGAAGGAGGATTGATTCAGAACAAACTCATAATTGCACATGTACTGCTTGAAAATGTAAAACTTTAATGTTCTTTCAGACCGACATACATTTATATGAACTTCTTTTTGTGCAAATTGCAGATCATTTTCTTGATAAATTAGTTCATTGTTTGGTTTATAAAACATCAAGAAACATTTAAAAAATCACAATATCCTAGAGCCCAGGATAACATCATCTCCTACCTGAGAGACAGTCCATAACCCCAAGATAATCAAATATGTTTAGTGCAAGACCAAGAAAACAACAACTGCTTAAAAAACAACCTTTTCTCATAAAAAAGGTCTAAATTAACTTGTGTAGTGGCTAAAAAAGAAGCAGAAGCAGTAAAATGTCTAATAATCACATCATTTTAAAGGGATCTCTCCTTGATAAACGATTTACACTTCTCAGTTCAGCTCATCTGCCTCTGCACAAATGTGCATTGTAATGTCACGCTGCTTAACCAGGAAATGAAGTAAGCTGCATTTTGAAAGCTATGTTGACCAATGACTTATGTCTGCAATGTGTATAAAAACATGACAAAACATTGTCATCGCCTTTAGGTTGTTTCAGGTCAAATAACCTCATAGAAATGTGAGAAAGATGTGATTGTACTGTCCTGATAAAGAATAAAGTGCCCCTTTTTGTTTTCAGACAAAAGCAAGGCATTTCAGCAATGTAACAGCAGGAGAACCTTGTTTTTCACACAGCACTTGTCTTGTATCAGCTGCAGTGCTTTTCACACTGAGGTTTGATGAAAATGGAGAGGGAAGGCTGTTGTTTACACACGTCTTCTTGACTAAGAAAAATTCCACCAATGTAGGTCAAACGCTTTTCTGCTGTGTGTTCTAATGAGTGTTTCCTGAGCATGACTGATGGGGTGATCCATTAGATAAGGAGTGTCAACAGAACCATCTCGACACACACTTACGGTGTTTTTTTCTCAAACAGCAGCTCTTAGTTAATGATCTGATCCTCATCTACACACTCGTATAAATATTTGAAAATTTTTGTGGTGGTGGTAATTTTAGTTTGACGTGTTCTCTGCCTGTAGCAGCCAACTGGAAACTGCCTGAGTTACATTACCAGAGAAAGCCACGACAAGTATTTTAGTCAATTTTGCCAAAATCTACTATTTAGATTTAATGTTGAAGAATAAGTGGGACACTGGGAAAAATGCTTGTTCGCTTCGGATGGATAGCCAAAGAAAATGCAGCCATAAGACGCTTAACTAAGCTTTGCTCTGTCCAAAGGTTAACAAATCCACCTGACAACATCTCAAAAGCTCACTAAAACATTTTATATCCCGTTTGTTTAATCTGTACTAGGGCTGGCACGATTTCAGATCTTCACTGTACGATTATCGTGGGTGAAAGCATTCACGGCAAGGACATTATCGCAAAATATACCCACACTTCGGGTAGAGTGTCTCGCTCTCGTCTGTCGTCTCCTCTGATGTGAGTGTGTGTGTGGCAGTAGCAGCCACACACTGTAGTTACTGCATCGTTGTCTTCTTCTTTATTATTGCATGTGGAAACAGGCGTTAAAATGCATTATTCCACCTACACCTACTACCAAAATAGAACAGAAAGAAACAAGTGATTTAAGAGGCACCAGTTTATTTACACGATATTATTGTATGGCTACTATTAACATGATATCAATATATGCATTTGCGTCACTATCAGTTTATCATGACTGATAGATCTTGCCAGAAGAATAGTTGCCAAAATGTTACTCTACTCCTGTAAATGATTAATGTGGAGTCAGTGAATGAATGAGTTTTACGCCTCTGCGGCCTTTGAAACTCTTCATAAGCCTGTTGTATGATAGAAACAATAAATAAACAACACGAAACCATCAGTAAACAGGGTGCTTCAGATCCTTTTGTTTTAAATGCTGACAAAGACCACAGCATGACCAGAGTGATGGAGCTGTTTTTAATGTGAACAAATCCCAAAACAAAGGGCTTTTTAAAGTAATTCATGTGTCTCGGAGCTTCTTGTTCATTGAGCCACAAAGCCAAATTGCCTTGAAAAGTTGCCTCTGAAGCTCTATCAAAGAAACTGCTTTCTTTTTGCCCGACCGCAGCGCTTGCAATTACAACGAAGACTTTGCTGATATAAACTAAACCAGACTGTCTGACTTCTTCCTCGTTCACAGGTGACCTGAACCTGAACGTGGTTGCCATGGCTCTGTCAGGTTACACCGACGAGAAGTCCTCCCTGTGGAGGGAGATGTGCAGCTCTCTGAGGCTGCAGCTGAAGAACCCCTACCTTTGCGTTATGTTTGCCTTTCTCACCAGTGAGCCTGGAGCCTATGATGGCGTGCTGGTAATGGATCTCTTACTGTCATGGAATCTTGTAGCTCTATCGCAAACACAAGGAAAGTTAGTGAACGAAAAAATAGACGGTGAAATCGGCGAAGAAATAGTTAATACTTCAGGTGCACTGGAAGAGATGTGTTTCACATTTATGTAATCAGCGCTGTAAGGTCGTTAAACACTTAACAGAAATTGAACCTGTGCCCAGGACAGAGTGTATGTTTCTGTTTCTTCCCCTAGTTGCATCAGAATCTGGCAGCCAGCTGCTGTCACATTTATTTATCTCTTTAGACCTTTTCCTGGCCAGAAGTGATGACTCCACGATAAAAGCATTAAGTCAGTCCCTTTGACTGTGTTTCTTTCCATCTTGGCTCTTCGATTTGATTAGGTGTTCCTGCAGAAGTGTGTCACGGAGCAGAAAAATTCCAGTTGCAAATTGATGCCTTTATTCGAGATTGTGGGGGACATACTAAGTGGTCGGCGGGGCATAAAGGGGCATAATGAAAATGTATAAATCCTAACAGAGCCCAACATATTTATTTATAAAATGAAAAGAGAGGATCAAAATTCTTTGTCTGTATTTCAGTATGAGAGCAGTGTTGCTGTGCGGGACCGAGTAGCCTTTGCCTGTATGTTTCTCAGCGACGCCCAGGTAACACAACACAAAGCCTTTCAACAGCAGATTATGTCCCATGTCATTCCTTGTTACAGCATTTCCTGTTGAACCTCTGCAGTGCATGATCAGGTTGCATTCTCCTCTGATTTCATAAACTGCTCTGGGGGGGTGTTTGACTTCAGCTCCCTCGATACATCGACAAACTAACCAATGAGATGAAGGAGGCGGGCAACCTGGAGGGCATCCTGCTGACGGGTTTGACTAAAGATGGCGTGGACCTCATGGAGAGCTACGTGGACCGCACTGGAGATGTCCAGACTGCCAGCTTCTGCATGCTGAAGGTACACAGACACAGAGAAATCATGACAAGTTGGTCCTATTTTGTAATCAGGACAAGGCCCTCAACAAAAGTATTTAGCTGTGTAAGATTTCACCTCTGCAGTTTGGTTTATTTTTCTAAATCTTTTGTAGATGACAGTTCATATACAAAGCTCATGTAAAAGCCAATGAACATGACCTAAATGATCTAATAATGAAAATAAATGTCCCCACATGAAGAGAAGCATGAAAACTGAGACTTTCAGTTATTCAGTGCATGGTGAGATCTAATAAACCTCTAGGATAAATGACACCGAAAATAATATATTATCCGCTTAATTGAAATGAATCATTTCTCTGTAGCAATAAGAAGAGAATAAACTTACTTCGCTAGCTCTCATTCTTGAGTAAATGCAGACTTCCTTCTATGTAGTGATACTGTTGGCGGATGTACGAAGTCCTGTAGGAACAAACTAGTTTCCACATGAAACTGCTAACAATAAGGTCTGTGTATTATCTCCAGTAACCAGGTTATGATTCCTAGAAATTCCTGGTGAGTTTCTCAAATGTTTTTTTGTGCTTTGAGCCATCTAGTTCCTCCAAAAACTCAATAGAATCAATACTAACACCAAAACAGTGTGGATGGATTAATAGGAAAGAGGAAAAAGATCTCCTGTGTCAGTATAACGCTGCTCTTCTCAAATTTAAAAACCCTCCTCACCAGACCAGATCTCAGGCCTGTTTTACTCTTGTTACCCTTCAGGTACATAATGAACTTGTCTTCCAGTCCGTTGCACCTTGTAAATGGAATAAATTACAGAAGATCATAAACTTCAGATACATGTAGAGATTGTCAATGTGCTTTTTTTTTTTTTTTTTTTGTCTGATTATGTATTTCTCCTGTTGTTTTGCCTGGCTGTACATGAATGAACTCATGTCTGTCTTGTAACAGAGATCACAATCTCAATAAGACCTGATTAGATAAAGGTTATGGCCAAACAAAGGATTCCACATCTTAAGCCTGTTTGGCCATCAACCACAAAAAGATGGCATCTAACTGAAAAAATGCAGATAACTTGATTTTTCCTAAAGCACCAGTAACAACAACAATACTTGAGTTTCAGCCAGAAATGAAGCAGGCCACTTTTCATCTGTGGATAAACTATGAATTAAACTTGTCTTGTAGTGCAACACAGAAGGCACGTTTGTGTCGTTTTATTGCCAAATAAGATTTACAGCAAAATAAGCTGCTGTCACTCTATTAACACCTACAAATGAATGTAAAAGTGACACCTTGCCTCAGGCACAATCCTGCAACACACATAAATCATTTTTATACGTAAATGAAATAGAATAATACTCAAACAACCACAGCATGCAAAAATGATATTGAACACATACACGGCTGCGTCCCTGCCACCCTTGATAGTACATGGAACAGCCCTAAAACTTCCCCTTAGATTACAAGGTTTAAACGGTAACCTAAATGAACAAATCGTAAAACTGCCATCAAGAGAAAAGAACTGAAGGAAGGTCTGATCGCACCCTAGTAGAGATCAGGGCACATGTTGAAACTTGTGCGTTCATTTCTAAAAAGCCACTTATTCTTAACACAGTTGCCATCTCCTATGAAGCTCATCTCATTGGAGCTGTTTGCTGTCATGCATTTGTTTCCTTAAAGAAATACGAAAGCAGTTGTGGAACCGGTCTGTAAGTTTTTAACATGTTGGAGAACATGGTGTTCAATTCTTTGCTCGATTGTTTTCCTGTTCTAACCTGCTCCTTAGTAGAGCACTGCAGTAATTTCATATACCTGTCATACATGCTGTGTATACACAAACATGTACGTGTTTCACCAGAGGGATGGGTGTAGGAAGGCGAGACCTTTAGAAGGCATTTGTTCAGGTACACTTAAATTATTTGTTTTCCCATGCGGCAGATAAACCTGAAGTGATGTGAAACAAGGCGTCGACATTTTTTCCTTCATTAGGGTTCCCCAGGTGACGTGTTGAAAGACCCTCGAGTCCAATGCTGGATCGAAAACTACCGCAACCTGTTGGACGCGTGGAGATTCTGGCACAAACGTGCCGAGTTTGACATCCATAGAGGAAAGCTGGACCCCAGCTCCAAACCACTGGCCCAGGTAACTGACATCAGGGGACAATTCTTTCCCTTGTTTTTCTTGTTCCTATAGTTGAATGATTACCCCCTGCAGAATAATGTATGTGCAGAGTTCAACACTGGGAGTCTGATTTCAAGAGACGTGCCTATGAGCATGGTTTGTGACATCACAAATACTTTGATAGCCAATCCTGGTCCAGTATTTTGCAAACACAAAATGTGATGTGGAAGCATGAAGCCTACAGTGCAACACTAAGAATGGACTCTGCAGTGAAGTGTGAGAGCAGAGAGTACTGCTGAAACGAAAGTTAATCATTCGAGCCATTTATCAACAGAAAATGTAAAAAAACCTGCAGGCTTCTTAAATTTGACATCTTCTTTGGCTCTGTGAAATTGTAAAGATGAGCATCATTCACTATTTCCTGATATTTTTCAGAGTAAAGAATCAATCTAAAAATAATACAAATATTAATTATTATAGAAAATAATCATTAACTGCAGCATAAACGCTTTTATTTCATAATGCCAGTCGATAAATCAGTTGATGTTTTTATGTAAAGTGGCTTAGAGAACCATGAAAAGGAATTTTATATAGCCTCCTGACTACCAGGAAAAAAAATATTGTCCAATCACAATTTTTTGTTAATTCCGCAATCTTTGTAAGGTAATTAGTACTAAAAACATTATTTTTTAAATTTTTTTTTTACTTTTAAGATATCATGTGACCATGTTATGGCCCTCTAGTAACAGTCCACTACAGTGGACATCGGAACACCATACATGTGAAACTGAACCTTGATGGCAGCCAAGGTGCTCCTGAGAATGACTTCCTTTCTTTTCATTTGAAAAAACAGAACAAAATGGAAGAAATAACCAAGATTTCCACTACAGAGGACATTTTTAAAACACTTAAATACTATTCTAAAATACAGTTAAAATAATTCAGAAAATGTTTTAATGTGTTGTTAAGAGACTTGTATAAAATATGCCAACAACATTTCACCCCAAAATTTGCTCAATAAAAAGTATTATGCGCTTACTTTCCCTCTTCCCATAAAATGTGCTTGCACTGATGGATGCCAGTTTCCTTGAATGAGGAAGAGAAAGTTACCAAAGCCCCACCCCTTCACATTTGGTATCATTAAAAAGCCCTAAATGTCCTCTGTAGATAGCAAAAGGAGTTAATTCAGTAGTATGCAGTGGGTGGGAGATATTCAGGTTTACAAATGTCCTCCACAGAGGACAAATTTGAACTACTGGTAGTCAGGAGGATATACAAGCATAAAATGTATTCAAGCTACTGGTAAAACTGAAAAACTTTTTGTGTGTTACTGTATTAGACGTTACTGCCCTCGTAACAAAATGGGACGTTTATACTGTTTATTACTCACAGGTATTTGTGCCAAGCAATATGAAGAGTGTCAGCCAAACTCATAACACTCACAGCTCTGCTCTCCAATTCTCTTCATAAAACTTCCTAAAACATAAAACGTGTCCTAGTCAGTGATGTATTCCAAACAACACACACACACTTCTCTTTAATAAACCTTTTTTTTTTTATAAATCCTAATACTAAATGTTTGGCTTGTTTTCATGCAAGCTAAACTTGGCACTACCTAACTGCATCCCTGGCATTCCAATATTCACAGTTAAGCATGCTGGGATTATAGTTTATCTAATCCTTATCTCCCTCTCCCCTCAAAGTGAAAATCGGACAGCTGGTGAGCATGCACTTGTCAGTTTTACCTCCATGTTCACCGGCTTATCAACCGACCTTTGTGTTTGTTCTTTTGCGACAGGTGTTTGTGAGCTGCAACTTCTGCGGGAAGTCCATTTCCTACAGCTGCTCGGCAATGCCTCACCAGGGCCGCGGCTTCAGCCAGTACGGGGTCAGCGGCTCACCCACTAAGTCAAAAGTCACCAGTTGCCCTGGCTGCAGGAAACCGCTGCCACGTTGTGCCCTCTGCCTCATGAACATGGGCACACCTGTTTCTAATTGTCCAGGTAAACCAGCCCGTGTGGAGTATGTTGACAGATGTTCTCGCAGGCATCTTGGAGCAGCCTGAGTGCACATAATACTTAACTGAGGATTTTCTGGGGACAATGTCTGGACTTTGATCAACATTTAGTTGCAGTTGCATCTGGCAGTTATATGGCCAATCCAGTTTCCTTACTGCCTTGTTGTCACTCATACCAATGTTGATACATAGTCAAATTTTAGTGACTGTTCATATAGACTTAAGGATAAATCTTTTCTGGCAGGAACAGGGAAGTCAGATGAGAAGGTGGACCTGACAAGGGAGAACAAACTCGCCCAGTTCAACAACTGGTTCACCTGGTGTCACAACTGTCGACATGGAGGCCACGCTGGCCACATGCTTAGCTGGTTCAGGTGGGACTTGCATGATTTTGCACATCTACACAATTTTCAGACAGAAAAATGTGAAAGTGACAAAAATATTAAGACTGTACATAATCATTAAATGTACAGTACAGCTCATTTTGATAATAATTGTATATTTGCTGAAAATGTAGCTGAAACTGTAGATTAAATTAATGGAAGTTACACTGACCTGCTTTGCCCTTCTGGGTTCTTGAGGCCGGGATGAAAACTTCTGTATTATCTATTCTTTACCCATTCTTCTCATCTTCATTCATCAAATTTGTCCGTTACAGAGACCACACAGAGTGCCCAGTGTCGGCGTGCACGTGTAAATGCATGCAGCTGGACACCACAGGGAACCTGGTGCCTTCAGACAGCAGCTAAACAGGAGACGCCTGTCGGAAAGTGAAGCCAAACACCAGCACAGAGCCAACCAGTGCAGGTTCACTGCTGAACCCGCTGCACCGACAACTGGGCAAGGGACAAAGGGTGCCAGCAGTGTCCTCCTCTGGAGTGGCTGCTTGAATAGAATGACATACTGTTAAGTTATAATCTAGTGAATGTAACGTTGTGACAGACCCCTACATGAAGAAGGGAGGCAGTGTGTGTTACTGATCTCACTAACTGAATCAATGACAGAAAGGGAGCAAATGCAAACTCACTGCTCTGCTAATGAAAATCCCACTCAGGAGAAATACAAGAGGCTCTGCTGTAATCAGCCTCTTCCAATCTAACCTGAATCAGGCTTGTGGTTTTATTGTGATTTATAGAAAAAAAAAAAAAAAAGAAGTCCACTCACACATCAGGTTGTAACGATGTGATCGCAGGTGCCAATATGTCTGAGCTATATTTTGTGGCTTGTGTTTTAATACGCTATTTAACGTCTGTGTTTGTCTTACGAAAGGATCTTCACATACCTCATGAAAGCGTGTTTCGGGGTGAAGGACGGTACCCCGGGTGACAGAGCCGAGTGTAGCGCACAATAACAACACTCTCTTGCTCTCTTCATGTTCGCCTGTGCCACTCTTCTTCTAGCATTGTGCGGGAGGGCTTCCAGTGGGTTTTTTTGGGGGCGAGAATGAGGAATAGGAGAAGGTAGGGGTGGTGATGGTGGGTGATGAGGAGGGTGGGAGGGGTGCGTCTGTATTCACCAGCCCACTCCAGGCCTGTGGTCCATGAAAGAAGCTCGCCAGAAAACAGCAGCTGCTCGGCACTCTGACAAGACCCTCCAGATTGTTCCCCTCATAAAGAACCTCAGCTGCCGGAACACTATTGACTCAAAGAGAGGGCGAGAGAACAGACAGCCTGAGCCCCGTACCCCCTCCCTGCTACACCCTCCGACATACACAGACTTGCCCTCTCTTTCTTTCTCCCCTCACTCTGGTGCCCAAATTGCACCCAAAAACTATGCATACCACACATCAATCTGAGGATGGGCGCCGTCTGTGGGGGGACGGCCGTGTGTAAGCCGCATTGTAAATGGGTTTTCTCTCTTTCTCTGCCACCCTCCCCACTCTGTCACTAACCTAGGGAGGCATTGTAAGTGAGAGGCGGCCTGCACCAGAGCTGGCTAAATCACTTAGTCATGGAGTAGGGAGGAGGAGGTGCAGAGGAGGGGGGCACAGGAGCTACTGTATGCTGCTTTCACCAGGATCTCTTCCCGGTGTGGGAGGTTTTATAGGCCTGCATGCCCTTTTGTGAACTATTTTGGAGTGGAGCTGACAAATTGGCGAGCCGTGTAGCGTCCCGATAAACAAGGGTGGCTGGAATTTCATCCTTTCAGTGTTTTCTTGTGTTTGCCTTTTAAATAAATTCCGACTGACAAATTGGAGCACAGCTGAATGGAGTGTTTTTACATACGTTTACATGGCTTATTTTTATATTATGATTCATAGACACAGATGGCGTGGGTTTTTATGTCGTGTGCATTCTTTATCTTTGCCTAAAAAACATTGAGTCACACATTATTCTCTCATGGGAACTCCCACAGAATCGCACAACATCAATGCCGGCAGAAAGATAGTTAAGATGGATAGATTTGCGGCCTCAGAATAGATGAGCAATACATCTCCTTTTACACTTAAATGTGCAATATCCAAGATTGTCAACCTGTTGAAACGAACAGGCAGCAAATCTCAAGTTTGCCTGCTAACTGTAGCTGCTGTTAGCTGGTTAGCTTGGTTAGAGTTAAGAATTTTAGATACATTTTGAATGTTTTCAACAGAAAGTCTTACACATTTGACCTTTAAAGTTTGTTATTGACCTTAGAAGCAGCCTTTGACACAATAATCTCACCACAAAGTCCATTATTAGCTAATCTGGGGCTCATGATCATATTACAGTTGTCCTAGGCAGATAGAGTTTGCCCAGTTGTCACATTGACATTTTTTTGAAGGACTTATTGTCCAAATTGGCTTAAAGTTGTGACTGAAATTCACTCTTGACCTTAGATGCATCAGTTAATCAACAATCGCACCACAACCAAACAAAACTTAACTGGCCAAGTATGTTTAAGCAAACAAACAGAGCACAGTACACTAGACATACAGCTCCAGCTAGAACAACAAAGATCAGTAAACACAAATACAACTTGCATACATATAAGTAGGTACAGATGAGTGTGTTTAGAATATATATAGACAATAACATACAGTTTAGTTCCTATGTACAGGTCAAATTATCAAAATACTTGAATAAATATTCTGTAAAATATGTTATTGAGTGGCTTATGGATAAAGTATGAAGTCACTTAAGGTCCAAAGCTAAAACTCTATCTACTGTGGAGGACTGTGTGATAGTTA